>NW_022873373.1:0-1503 GCF_010883055.1 Belonocnema kinseyi | reverse complement strand
CGCTTTAATTTAGGCCAAAACGTTTAAGATATGAAGAAAAACATATTTAAAAACAAATTTTAATTCCCAAAATCAAAAGTCGCATCGAATAGAATTCAAATGACATGTTATAAAAAGTTTTTATTTTCGCCATATTATAATTAATACAGTAAGTGGAATGAAAAATCATTTGAAACTCAAGACGCGTAAAGTCAAATAAATAAAAATTTAATATGATACGGATCTTATTTGAGGATTAAACGAAAGAAACATGATGAATGGAATTTAGATAGTCTCGCAATATTCAAGGATATATTGTAGCTTAAAGTTAATGATTAAAGAAAACAATTGAAATGGGCTATTATCATTTTTCACCCTGTTGAATTACTTATATAAAAGAAAAATATTTTAAACAAACACAATTTGTTGTTTACATTTAAAGTCAGATGATAGTTTAATTCTTCATTACTATTTTTTCAGTTTGAAAATAAATGTTTATACTGTTGTGATTTCTTGATGCAAATAAAACAAATATAATCTGATCTTCCCTTATTGTATTCATTAAAATCTTTGCAAATATTGGGGTGCCATAATTTTTTCTGAAATATTTTAAAACCTCTTAAAATCTCGGGAAGTCACATAAAATTTTTGTCGAATTCCTAAAATTTTAGTAATTCCAAGATTTCTTCTTAAATTATTTGATATTTCATGAAATCTCTGAAAAGTTTGGACAATATCGTCAAATCCCGCAAAGATGTTTCGATTCTTTAAAATACTGAGTACCCTTTTTAAATGTCTTGAAAACTCTGTAAATCCTTTGACATTACTGGAGATAATTAATAAAACACAAAAAATGCTTGAATTGTTTAAAAATTCGTTAAAATCTTTAATATTTCCACATATAACGAGATCCCTTTTGAAGTATTGGAAATCTCTTCAAAATTTAATGTAAGATTTTCAAGAGGTGAGAATTTAAGAAAACCTTTTAAAATAACTTAGATATTTGGAATTTAGTTGAAATCCCCTGAGATCTTAAAAAATATTTAAACATAAGTTAGTACTTCATGTAATCCTCAAGAATCCTTTGAAACTTGTGACTTCTTTGAAATGCTGAGGAATTTCTTGCAGTCCTTGAAATATCTTTAAATCTTTTTGAATATCCTAAAATCTTTGTAATACCTCAAAATCTTTGATATTGCTAAAGAAATTTAAAAACCTTGTAAAATTCCGTAAAAATTGTGTAATTATCGAAAATATGTTAAGTCTGTCAAAATACATTCGATGCCTCACAATCAGTTAAAAGGGGGAGGGTCGGTAAGGCCGGTTTTTGGCCTAATTTATTTTTGGACCAAAAAATCTGAAAAAATCATGGTAGTATCTTATAAATAACCCGAGTCGATTGCACGCTAAACGAACTACCCACCACCCCCCAGCCACCCCTACAAATATAGGAAACACCACTAACCACCAACTGTATTTTCGAGAGATTTGACACTCTTAAACATGTATTCTGAGGTTAGCTCG
>NW_022873372.1:0-1261 GCF_010883055.1 Belonocnema kinseyi | reverse complement strand
TTGAATATGAGTGCTAATTTAAATTGACCCATCTTTAAATTTTTTCAATATCATAAAGATTAAAAATAATATTATCAATAATACAATATAAAAATTTCAAAAGACTTTTTTTTGTTGCGAGTTCTTAAATACTTAAATTAAGCTGAAATTTAAGACTTCAAAACAATATTTGACACATTTCGAAGTTTCGATCGAAACAAAAAGTATTTGATACATATTCAAAAACGTTCATAAGACTTTTAATATTTCTTTTTCATCTTCAAAAATCGAAATTTAAAAAAATATTTTAAAGTTTAAAATTATTATCGAATCTCTTCAAATCTTGCATGCCTCGGGACTCGATCCAGCGATCCTAAGTAAAGTCCAGAGGGCGACCACTGAGCTACGGCACTCATTAATTTATATTCATATATTTATTTATTTTATATATACGCGGTTTGTTAAATAGTTTTTTATTTTTTTAATTGCAACATTTTTCTTTAAGATGTTCTACATTGTTTCTTGTAAATTTTAGGAAATCGTTTGAGATTTTCTTAAAACTTTTTTAATTTTCTCTATATGTTCATTTTTTTTAAATAAAAAATCATGTAATATTTTTGCCAACAATTTTAAGAAGCAGTTTGTTTTTAATCTTTTTAGATCTTCCCAAATTTCTAATATTTAAAAATTATTCAAACTTTTCTTGAGTTTTTTAGATTCTTCAAAGTTAAAAAAATTCTTAAAGTCTCTTGGATTCGTCTTTAAATATTTTAGAAATCTTTTGAAACCTTTCAATACATTCTCCTGAAATTAATGTATCAAAAGTATAACTTAAAAATTAAAAACAGCGTGACTATAAACAAGCAATACGAACATGAGCAAAATCGTTAAATCTCCTACCAAAACCGAGTAATATTTGAATAAATTGTTGATATTTTAAATCACAAAAGCAAATTTCCTTAAAGAAAGTTCAATATCCAAACTGATCATATGAATTTTAAGAAAAAATGAAATGGTTAAATTTTCTATTGAGAACTTGATTACCAAGAAAAAAACATGATAATAATTTCCACAAAGCAGTTTAATTTGTGAGCAAAGGGATGGAAATTCAAGAAATAAAATGATTTTTTAACGAAATGTATGAACATTCAACCAAGTGTGTAGCTAAATTGTAATTAATAAATGTGAAGTTTTCAGAAAAAACCAATTTACAAAAAATACACCAATTTCGAACATAATTGTTGATTTTTTAATAAAAAATAATTATGTAATATTTATGTAA
>NW_022873371.1:0-1828 GCF_010883055.1 Belonocnema kinseyi | reverse complement strand
TGTGCAAATGTATTTCAAATAGAGAAAACTTTTACTACTCTACGCACGATTCTAAAAAAACTACGGAACCAATTTTGACGTGCGAGTTCTTATTTTTTTTTTCGCTATTCAATTTCCTGTCATAAAATTTTGATTTCCATCTCAGCATGAGTTTTACGGATACTTTGTTGAAAAAATTTTTGTACAATTTTTAAAAATTTATGGAAAGTCGACTATATACTGAAAATAAGTATCAAATTCAAAAATCTAAGCCTGGGGCAGCATAATGATTTCAATAACAAAAAAAATGATATCTCGCATGTCAAATTGGTTAAGTGATTTTTTTTCGGAATCGTTATCTCATATGATAGAGCTTGTTATGCGGTTGGTCACATTTTTATTTCAAGTCATTCGCAATTATTTATAAAAAGATATTGAGACAAATTACTCTAAATTTTAACATTTTTTAAAATAAATTTACCAATCGATTCTCCGGGTCAAATTATGAAAAAAGTCTTGTTATGATTTTTTATTCAAACTTAAGTTTATTAGTGTAAATTGGTAATTAAGATGTGATATCTGGGCATTTCTATGGAATTCAATAGTTTCCGACAGCTCATTAAAAAGGTTACGATTCCTATTATTTTTAAAAATAAAAAGTTGAAATTTGTACAGAAGGACATTGAAAAAGTACCTAATAAAAAATTTTCTACAAAAAAAGAACCGACTTCAAAAACAAAAAAAGTAGAAAAAAATGCATTCAAGAGTTAATCGCCTTATTTTGAAGTTGACGACAAAACAATATTTGTAAAAGTAATCACACATTGTTGAATAAAAAATGTCTGCTATCAACGATTTTAAAATACGGCGATTTACTCTCAGAATGCATTTTTTTATACTTTTTAGTTTTTGAAGGCGGTTTTTTCTTCTAAAAAATTACAATGACTTTCAATTTGTAACCTTGGCTTGAACTTCGCATACAGCTTTTTTTATAAATATTTATCCTACCTTGCGTAGTTTTTGAGAACGATCTCTTAACTATTGAAAATGTTGTACTCCACAAAACCGGTTTGTTTATGCTGCTCACCATAAAAGCCCGTGTATAAGCGACGAACTTCGGCTTTTCTTTCGTTAATGTTTCAACGAGAAAAATATTTAAAAAATTCATGCTGGTGTAGCATGCTTTCAAGTTCCACATATAAAAAATATCAGATAATTATATGAATAAATGATCTCGCCTGTAAGTGAAGATCCATCATAAGGATTCCGAAAAAAACAACTTGACCAATTTGACATGCGAGATCTCATTTTTTTCGTTATTGAAATCTTTATGCTGCCCCTGGCTTAGATTTTTGAATTTGATACTTATTGTCAGTTTATGTCGACTTTCCATAAATTTTTAAAAATTGTACAAAAATTTTTTCAACAAAGTATCTGTAAAACTCATGCTGAGATGGAAATAAAAATTTTATGACAGGGGAAGTATAGAGAATTGAATAACAAAAAAAAATAATAAGAACTCCCACGTCAAAAGCGGTTCCGTAGTTTTTTTTATAATCGTGCGCAAAGTAGTAAAAGTTTTCTCCATTTAAAATACATTTACACACATTCTATTTTCGATGATTGTAAGGCCCTTATGAAAAATCATAAATAATAATTTTTCTAAATTGTTTTCATTTGTTAAAATGATTTTCCATGCTTTCTTAAGACCGCCAAGGGGTTGTCAAATTCGAGTCTTGGGGGTGTCTTTCGGGATATGGGACCCATGCCGTCTTTGAGCAATTAATTAGCAATAAATTACCCCGAAGAGCGCGAGTCCGTAACTATTTTTGCCGCCGAGATAGCGTTT
>NW_022873370.1:0-1265 GCF_010883055.1 Belonocnema kinseyi | reverse complement strand
TATTAATATTTATATAATTTATGTTTTATACTTGAAGTAACGTAACCTCAAAATACACGCATTAAAGAGACGCGCGAAGTATTCAAATCATGAGAATCGCCACCCCAGTATCGAAATCTGGAAACATTAAAATCATAATCTCTTCATTTTATTTCAAAGCAGATAGAGATATAAATAGAACCGCCGAAGTGGTCCGACCGGCAATCGTGCACCTTCGAGTTTTCAAATTCAGAAGAGGAGAAATGGGTTGCGTGCGCAACCCAGGCATTTATATCTTCTCCTACCATTTTCACACGAGAAAAAGACGTGGTCCAGCACTATGACAGGTCTATGTCCGTGTGAATATAGTAGGAGAAGATGTAAATAGGGTTGTGAACAATGAAACGTTTCATTGTAACATTGAATCGTTCACTTGAAACTTTCAAATGTTTCTCAGTCAAAGTTTCATCCTTTCATGAAACATTGGGGGAAAAGGAGAGAATTTCCATATGCGCATGCGCGGAATTCAAATCCGGTTAGGTACTTGTTACTTGTATTGTATGCCACTTCTCCGCAAAATTTAAATTTTATATGTTTCTCAATGTTTCTCAGTGTTTCCGCAGTAAAATTGTGATATTGGTGAAAATATTAAAAGTTGTTGCTCTGAATACTTCAAAATGCTTTAGTCTCTTAAATATAACTAATAAATATATATATATATATATTAACTCAATTTAGGAAAATCTGGTTTTTGAAATTCTTAATCATGTAACTGTATGTGCTATAAAACTCAATTTTGATAATAATTAAATTTTTAGTATTTAATTTAAGGGGAAATTATCCAAACGTATTGCATTAGTCAATTAATTATTTAATCAACGATTAATTGAGAAAATGTGAATTGATTTTCACTTGTTATTATATGCGGTTTGAGTTTTCCCGCCACCATCTTTTAAACATTGCAATGTTTCATGAGACCTTGAAAGTTTCATGAAAATTTTCATTGTACCAAAGTTTCATGAAATTTTACAACCGTAGATGTAAATGACTGGGTTGCACGCGCAACCCATTTATCCTCTTCTGAATTTGAAAACTCGAAGATGCACGATTGCCGGTCGGAACACTTCGGCGGTTCTATTTATATCACTATCTGCTTTGAAATAAAATGAAGAGATTAGGATTTTAATATTTCCAGATTTCGATGCTGGCGATTCTCATGATTTGAATACTTCGCGCGCCTCTTTATATGCGTATATTTTTAGGTTACGTTATTTCAAGTATAAAAT
>NW_022873369.1:0-3959 GCF_010883055.1 Belonocnema kinseyi | reverse complement strand
GTGAGGGCAGCACCTCGATAGGACAGAAAATGTGATGTCCTATATATATAATTCCCCACTCTGACGCCCCGTACCGCATCTACGTTTATAATATCTTTGGTACTGTGTAGGGTTCGCAGTGCAAACCTAGCATATTTTTGAAGAAGACAATATATATAAAAAGGCAACCTTGATTTTGAATCTATTAAAAATAAAATAACTTATAAAAACCTTTTTTAAACAAATAAACTTTCTGTTAATAATTAAAAATTTTTTTAAATTATTATATTTTCATACTAGACAAATAATAATAATTCTTGGTAAATTAAAAATAAGTGTTCGAAGGTGTAGATTTCGTGCAGAATTGGCACTTTTATATATTTTATATAAGAGTATATATACTTTCATATATTTTATAATATTCATAATAAATTTTATATAGCGAACCTAATTATGCGAAACCAAAAACTCTTTGTCGTATTCCTGTCATTCTTTGTTTTTTAAAATTTCGCGCCAATGGCATGTACGCTGAGGCCGCTACGCGGAAACATTTGCGCGGTGACAATTATACACCGGGTGCAAGCAATTTTTCAAAATCCAATATCTTTTACAATTTTGAACAAAAAAACACTACAAATTGACCAACAAACGACCAACAAAACGATTCCGCGTAGAAAATGTTTATGTAAATTGTTTTTAAACATGTAAGTTGTTATATTCTACTAAATGTTATTAAAGATACATTTTTTTAGGAATATCCGGAGCCATTGTAACAACTAAAGAAAATAAAAATTTTGATAAAACCTTACATTTGAATACTTTGTCACAAGAATTATTTATAACAATGGTTATTGTTAACTTCTTAAATATTTTTGTGACTAGCAGTCATTCGTTCAACAGCTCAAAACATTTTCAGTGCAGAAAAAAATTTCTATGCGAAAGGACCAAAAATTTTGAACTTCTTTATCTAATTTGTTTACAAAAATTTAAATTGTTGTATTTTATCAAATATTATTAAATATTTATTATTTTAAGGATTACTTGAAGTCGTTCTGGCCATTGAAGGAAATTATAATTTGAAAATTCTCAAATTCTAATATTTTGCCACAAAAATTGTTTATCGCAGTGCTTATTATAAACGTTTAAAGTATTTTTGTTATAAAATGTCATTCCTACATTAATGTGAAGCATTTTTAGCAAACATTTTTTTTACCGATAATAAGATTATTGGTCTATTTGTTCATAAAATTGGTTTATAACAAATAAATAGACTAATAAGCACATTATTTGTATTCTATGAGTTTCGAAACATTTATTTAAGACAATATAAAGTTTTCCTGATCATTTATCAAAGCGTAAAAAATTAATATCTACAAAATTTAGTTTTTCCATGCTTTGAGTGGAAAAATTATTGATAAAAGATAGAGGACACAACAGTTCGTAAATTCAAGATCTATAGAATTTAATAATCTTTAATTTAAAACAAAAAATTGCAAATCTCAAAAAAGTGAGTTATGAGTACAGTACGTTTGTTTATAGAGTTTAATAGCTTATAGTCTGTTTATTTTAGAAATGAGGTTTGCAATAATATAATTCACAATTTAAATCAAAATCTCCTTTAAATTTTTAAATAAAATTATTAGGGGTTGTATGCAGCTAGAAAAATGCTTTCAAGATTAAGCAATAAATAAATGATTGAACTGCATAAATGTATATATGACGTTCAGTTCAATTTAATTAAATATATACATTATATTGAATACTTCTGCCGTCTTGGAGAAAAAAGTTACTCTCTAAAGTTTGACGCAATGGTCATTTTCGCGTTGCAGCGTATACGTAAAGAAGACTTACGTCAAAACGAAGATAGTGAGTTTCTTCACGCAAACGGCAGATTTGGCTTAATCCATTTTTCCATCTCGACGGATTGTTCACCTTAGCGCACAGGGTATTTCCTAAATTAATTTTTTTACGTAAAAAAAAGTCGTGTCTACTAAAATGTAATATTTTTTTCTCGATGATTCAAATTAAAAAAAGAAAGGTTTGAAAGTGTAAAATTAAAAATGTAAGGCATTAAAAAAAATTCTCAATTTAAGAATAAAATCTTAAACAATTAAAAATTTTAACGTTGAAATTTAATTTGGTTTTGAATATAAGGGTTTAATATCGTAAAATTGACAACTGTAAGCCTTCTAACTTGATTAGGCTTAAATTAATGGCATCCAAAATCTGATAATACCCAAATACAAACATTTAGAATTCTGCATTTCAATTTTTAATTAAAAACTTTCAAAATTAAATAATTTAAATTTATCAGATTACACTTAAGGCATATTCAAAATTTAAAAAATATTAATGCTTGTATTTTTCATTTATCAACTCTATGAAAAATTTCAAATAATACAATTCTTGAAACTTCTGTTTATAAAATTACTCAATTTGAATATTTTAAATTGAAAATATATTAAAACCTTTCAATTTAAAATTCCTCTCCTTATAAAAAGTTTTCGATTTCAAAGGCTTTACATTTATTCCGATTTTTCACGAGGTTTGACATCGAACAATCTACTTATTGTAGCTTTAAATTATTTATATCCTAAAATTGAAAAAAATGTATTGCCGAATCATGAGTGATTTCATTTAAAACGTTTAAAATTAAATAATTTGAATTGACAGGTTATACTCGAAGAATATTCGAAATTTTACAATTACTGAGATTTTGAATTTTAAATTTATAAACTAGTTTCTTTTAATAATTATCATTTTATTTTTACGCTTCTAAAAGAAAATAATTACACTGTAATTTTAATTGTTTTCATTTCAAATTTCTCTCATTTAAAACCTTTTAATTTCAAAGGCTTTGAAGTTATAATCCAATTTTCGAAACTGAATAATTTTAAATGGAATAGTTATTTAATTGCTAAAATACTTCTAATTTGAAATATAATTCTAGGATAATAAAGTATTTCCATGCAAAATAGTTATGCTGAAGTTTAAACGCTTCCTTTTATATTTTGACATTGTCGACTTCTGAAAAGTTTCAATCAAAAACTTTAGAACTATGAGTCCTAATTACTTTCCTGAGTTTTTTTTGTTGAATTTAACTAATTATTGTATAAATAAGGGAATTTTTTTAAATTTCTCCAGCTTTTTTGAATGCTCTCCATTGTTGAAGCCAAGAAACAATCCACATATATCTGTATTCAATTCAATCAAATTTAAAATTTAACGACAATTTCATATTTATTGAACTAAATTGTACTTAAATTTAACACCATTTAACACCATTCAACATCTACAATTTTAACTGCAAATGTACTTAAATTCAACTAAATTTTACTTAAATTTTGAATTTAACTCAAATGTATTCACTTTTTGAAATGATCTAAATTGTATTCAATCTTTAAATTTAGTTTTACAAAATAATTTTTTAAATTGCACTACAATAAATCTTAAAGTACGAATAGAATTGTTTTAAAACTTATTTACTTAGTATCTAGAAAATTTCTCTTTGAAAAGAAACCAGACGAGAAATTAATTTCATTTAACTAAACTTTATTTAATTCTTAAATTCACCTAAATTTCATTTAAATGTTGAATTTAGCTCAATTTTATTTAAATTTTAAATTCAACTAAATTTTATTCAATTTGGAATTTAAATCAATTTTATTTAATTTTTTAATTTATCTTAATTTCATTTAAATTTTAAGTTTAGTTTTTTCTAAATAATTTTAGAAATTTCACTAAAATTCTAAAGTACGAAAAAAGTATTTTTACATTTGTTTATTGTTTCGCAAATTAAAAATAATAATAAATAGAATGTTTCTAGACTCTATTTCATTTGAATATAATCAGGTAATTCAGTGTCCATAACATTTTTTTATGTAAGCCGAAAATGCACGATTCGACTTCGGAGTTCTGCTGTACGATGATTGCCGATCTGAAGGCTTCGGAAGACTTCGGTGGTCTTCTATTTATATCTC
>NW_022873368.1:0-1659 GCF_010883055.1 Belonocnema kinseyi | reverse complement strand
AAACCTTCTAGTGGAAGAAGTTTTCTTCAACCCATCAGCATTTGGCCCGTATTTTCACCTCATATTTGAAGTCGGAAGAGCCGATTCCAGAGTGGTTGGTGGCCAATAACTTGTCTGAACACGCTTTATAAGATATTCACAGCTATCCTAAATGATAGGATTGTTCGGGCGATTGAAAATGTGTGGCAAGAAATGTATGAACAACGAGGCTCAAAGAAAGGCGTAGCCGGATGTCGGGAGAACCTGCTCATCGATAGATGTGTCTGCAAAATTGCAGCATTCTACCAGCGTGACCTATCGATGACCTGGATTGATTATCGGAAAGCTTTCGATTCTACATCCCATAGACTTATCATCTGTCTTTTGGAAATCTTAAAGGTTCATCCGCAAATAGTTGGGTGCATAGAGAGATTGATGCCGCTTTGGAAAACCAGATTTACTATCTCATCTGGAAAAAATCGTATGACAACTAACAAGGTCACGTTTCAGAGAGGTGTCTTTTAGGGCGACACCATGAGCCCACTCCTCTTTTGCCTTACATTATTGCCACTATCTCTAGCACTACGCCATGCCGACGGGTACTTGTGCGGCAAATCTGCAGATCGAAAGTACAAGGTAACTCATGTATTTTACATGGACGATCTTAAGATCTATGCTAAAAACAGAGAGCAACTGCATCTAGCTCTGGGGATTGTCGAACGATATACTAAGGAAATTGGAATGGAATTTGGGTTAGACAAATGCGCCAAGGTTTATTTGAAGCGAGGAAAACTAAATGGCATCCCTGAAGATCCTGAGCTCGTTGATAGAAGCGCCATACGACACCTTTGCGCTGGAGAGACTTGTACATACCTGGGCGTGCCACAGAGCCGCATTCAGGATGTGACATCTATAAAGGATACTCTCCGAAGCAGATACAAACGTCTCATCCGACAGATTTGGTCTTCCGAACTATCGGCGAGGAACAGAGTATCTGCAACGAACATCCTTGCCGTCCCGGTACTACTCTATTCAATTGGAGTAGTTCCATGGACGAAGAACGAGCTCAGGAAGCCCGGATTAAGAAAGCACAAGAGAAAAACTTTCGTGAACAGCTCCTAGATAAGAGGATGCACGGTATCTTCCACAGAAATGTGAAGGATCAGTCAATGTCTTGTGAGCTAACGTTTGCTTTCCTTAAATCGCCCGGATTGAAGTCTGGTACAGAGGGTTTCATTTTTGCATGCCAAGACGGTGTCATTTCCACCTTAACATACCGTCGTCACATTTTGAGTCAAGACATTCCCGATGATAGCTGCAGGGCGTGCCATGCACACCCCGAGCATTTAGCTCACATACAGTCTGTCAAGTTAAAGCGTGGGTGGCTTTACTCGTAGTCGGTAAGGTGTATCGACATGATTTTGGTGTCAAAATATTAAGAAGAGCTCCCTCTTTCATGCTTTTTGATTTAACATTCAGTTTGCTTTCAATTCTCATCTTGTTACCACGTAACAAAAAATGAGTTCCGTATACGCTTCGCGCTTCGAGGCTGTGTTCCTTTGTTCCCACCCAAAAGGACCCAAATTGTCTCACAATCAAGCAGCAAAGTACATGGGAAAATCATCGTCGTTCGTCAGCAAGTGGGTAAAGCGGTATAAAGAGACCAAAAATGTTGATGAC
>NW_022873367.1:0-1008 GCF_010883055.1 Belonocnema kinseyi | reverse complement strand
TCTTCCCTTGAAATTTCCTCTTCCTCGTCTCTTTCTCTACCATATTTTCCTCCCTTTACAACTTTTCTCTCTACCCCTCCTAGCAAATCCAAAAAATATTTCATCCATTCTATCATTTCAATATCTTGGTTTACTCTTTTTCTTCTTTTCCTTTCTCTATTTACTACCTTCCATACCTCTTCTTCGTCACTCTAATCCTATTTTTATTTCTCCTATCATTTTTTCCATCTCCTTGTCCACATTTCCCTCTCCCATTTTGATATTTCTTATTTTTTCTCTAAACTGTTCTTTTCCTTCCCTTGACCAATCCCCTTTTCCTACACTTTTTACATTTGCTCCCCTTTTACTCATATTGCTATTCCTTTTTTGTCCCTCTAATGTCACTATTAAGGGAAAGTGATCCGAATCAATATATTCTCCTACTTCTAGTTTCTTAACCTTCTCTCTTACCTCATCATCCACTATCACATAATCAATTACCGTTCCCCTTTCACTTCCTGAGCGTGTATATTCTCCTTTTTCATCCCCTTCTATATTCCCGTTTAAGATTTACCATCCCAACTCCTCCAAGCTCTTTAACAACTTTTTTCCCTCCCCATTTTGTACCTTATCTTTGGATTTTCTTCCTTTCTCTTCTCCCCATTCCCTTCCTCCTCTGTCTCCTGTTCTCGCATTGAAATCACCACCTATTATCATCCTAATCTCTTCTTTATTTTCTTCAATCATTTCTTTAATCTCCTCTGCTTTTTCCTGCATATCACCGTTCACATAAATCCCCACTACCTTCCATTTCTCTCCTCACATCATTGCCTCTTCTACTATTACTCCTTCTTTTTGTTCATTCCTGTCTTTTTTATCTTTCCCTGTTATACATTCATTCCTTACTCCCATCACCATCCCTCCCACTGCCCTGCCCTTTTTATTCTTCCTCTTTGCATTTTGCACTTGCCATTTGTAACCACTTGGTAACCTTCCCCTTCCTCTTTCCCATCCCTTTTCATCTAACCA
>NW_022873366.1:0-1213 GCF_010883055.1 Belonocnema kinseyi | reverse complement strand
TTTGTTTATTTAATGTTGATTGATATACTTTTCTATTTGGCGGGCTTCTCCCGAAATTAAATTATATTCGAAACTACAGTTTTAATGTCAATAAAATAAAAGCTACTATTAATCAATTTATCTTTCCGTAGATTTCGGTAAAAAAGTGTTTTTTTTCTACCAAAACACTGGAAAATAATGCAAAATTTGCACTTTTGTTTATTTAATGTTGATTGATATACTTTTCTATTTGGCGGGCTTCTCTCGAAATTAAATTATATTCGAAACTACAGTTTTAATATCAATAAAATAAAAGTGATTATTAATCAATTTATCTTTCGGTAGATTTCGGTAAAAAAGTGTTTCTTTTCTACCAAAATACTCGAAAAATAATGCAATATTTGCACTTTTGTTTATTTAATGTTGATTGACATACTTTTCTATTTGGCGGGCATCTCTCGAAACTAAATTATATTCGAAACTACAGTTCTAATATCAATAAAATAAAAGTGATTATTAATCAATTAATCTTTCCGTAGATTTCGGTAAAGAAAGTGTTTTTTCTATCAAAACACTCGAAATATAATGCAAAATTTGCACTTTTGTTTATTTAATGTTGATTGACATACTTTTCTATTTGGCGGGCTTCTCTCGAAATTAAATTATATTCGAAACTACAGTTTTAATATCAATAAAATAAAAGTGATTATTATTCAATTTATCTTTCCGTAGATTTGGGTAAAAAAGTGTTTTTTTTTCTACCAAAATACTCGAAAAATAATGCAAATTTTGCACTTTTGTTTATTTAATGTTGATTGACATACTTTTATATTTGGCGGGCTTCTCTCGAAATTAAATTATATTCGTAACTACAGTTTTAATATCAATAAAATAAAAGTGATTATTAATCAATTTATCTTTCCGTAGATTTCGGTAAAAAAGTGTTTTTTTCTACCAAAACACTCGAAAAATAATGCAAAATTTGCATTTTTGTTTATTTATTATTGATTGACATACTTTTCTATTTGTCGGGCTTCTCTCGAAACTAAATTATATTCGAAACTACAGTTTTAGTATCAATAAAATAAAACTGATTATTAATCAATTTATCTTTCAGTAGATTTCGGTAACCAAGTGTTTTCTTTTACCAAAACACTCGAAAAATAATGCAAAATTTGCACTTTTGTTTATTTAATGTTGATTGATATACTTTTCTATTTGGCGGGCTTCTCTC
>NW_022873365.1:3667-3981 GCF_010883055.1 Belonocnema kinseyi | reverse complement strand
TCTGATAATTTTCTTTTTATCAGAAAAAGTCATGAGGATAACTTATTCGAGCTTCGGATTACTAAGAATGGTCGTACATCGAGTTTTTAAATCTTAAAAAAATGGTCTCAAATATTTTCCAAATGCGCTCATTTTTTAAATTCATCCAAAAAATCTGGTTTACGAACTCGGTCTTTCCTCTTAGGCCTTAAAAAGCGTGCCAAGGCAGAATCCAATTTGATGAATCTTTCGAAAGTTATCGTGCCTACAGAATACACACTACGTATTACAGACACAGACATTAGTATAAATCTGAACCAAAAAAATATGAATTT
>NW_022873365.1:1017-3638 GCF_010883055.1 Belonocnema kinseyi | reverse complement strand
AGCCAAAAAATATTTTAATATTAAATAAAAGTCAGTTGAATTTAAGAAAAAAATTCAAAAAATTAAATAGCTAATATTCCATAAAAAAATTCATATCCTAAATGAAAAGCAGTGAAATTTAAAATAAAGTATAAATTTTAAATAAAATAAATCAATTTGTAAACAACAAAAATTAATTTTTTGAATTATTTAAATTTTCAACCGAAAAATGATTTTTCAATAAAAAGGTCCATTGCTAAGTATAAGCATGCATTTTCATCCGAAAGAAACTAATTTTTAATAAAAGACATGAATTTTCATTTAAATGGGTCATTTTCAATTTAAAAGACGCGAATTTTTAACCGAAAGTGGACGAGATAAATTTTCATTAAATCAATTTTTAACGAAAAAAAAACGGGTTTTTTTATCAGAATTGTTTATTTTAAACTAGAAATCTTCAACAATTGATGCAAAATGTAATAGTTCATATTTCAACAAAACAATAGATGTGTACTGATATTTGATCTAAAAAAATTTACGATTAGAAAAAAGAGGAAAGAAAAATGAGAAGGCAACCAACCAAATTCCCTTCCTTCTCTTTTTTTATTTGATTTTAATATGAATTAAATTTCCTTAATTAGGGATATCTTAAGGAATTAAAGGTGAGCAAAAAAACAAGACAAGAATCTATCATTGAAACGTATTTTGTAAAAATAAAGAGAAATGAAATTTTGTTAATTTGTACCTAAAATAAAAAGAAATAAATTGCATCTATCGCAAGATTTGTTTCGATTTCCCCTAAACTATATTACTAGAAATGTTTTTTTAATTTAAAAAATATATGAAACGGAAATAATTATTATGAAATAAGTTATTTATTATTTTATAGTTAGTTTAAAATCGTTTTAAGTTAACCAAAAAAAATTGTTAATAAAAAGTTTATTTTAACAATTTATTGTTATTTATAACCGTTAGAAATTTGCGTTTTTTCAAATTCTTATCTTTTCTTTGGGTTGTTAGCTATTCTCTCAGAACAAATATAAAATAAAAACAATAATTTTTTTAAGCAATCTCTTTTTGTGACTGGATATTTTTCTTCTGACGTAAAAACGTGAATATTATTCATTTAAATCCTATTTTACACTAGACTATTCAGCAATCTTTACAAAAGTTTTTTTTAAACATTGATAAATTGTTAGGACTATTTATTTCAAAACCTAATTATGTTCTAAAAACAACTTATTTTTAGAGAAAATGCAAAAATATATAATAAGTGCCAAATACTCGCGAAATTTAATTTTTCACTTACGGAGATTTCTTTAAGACCCTATAAAACATACTGACTTGGAAGAAATACAAAAAGTAAATTTTCTTGTATTTTTTATGAAAAGTTAAATTTTAATTTTTTCAAATAGTATTTTGGATACATAAAACCAAAATAACAAGTCCCAGCAAATATTGTTTAAAAAAACTTACTAACTTGGTTCAACAAAGTAGTAGATTTTATTTTTATTTTTTGTTACTATATTTTTAAAAATCTGAACCAAATAAATATATTATTAATCAAAATCTTCAACAAAATGGTAGCATTTTTAACCAAATCAGATAAATTTTGAACTATCAATTTGATACTAGACTCTTTAATTAAAAATAATTAATTTTTAACAAAAAATATTTGGATTTTCTTATTTATTATAAATATAAATTATTATTATAATATATTTGTTATAAATATTTGGATTTGGTTTCTATTACTTAGACTCTTAGAAAAGCGAAAAGCAGAGAAAAAAGAAAATAAAAAGTTGACCAGCAATAGAGGAAAAATAAATAAGCTTTACAAAAATTCTGCAAAAAATTCAAAATTTTCTTATTCGAGTCTATATTTTTCATGTGTGATATGATTGCTTCATATTCATTTGATGCAAATGCTATTTCCTCAACGAGAAGGAAATATAAAAATAGATTAAATATTGAATTTAGATTTGCAAATCATAGCAAGAAATAGTTTACTTGACCTCATTTCAGTGTAAAGTTTACAGTACTTGCGTTATTGCATTGATAAAAAAAACCTTGTCTGATGATGATGATGATGATGATGAAAGAATAATCAAATAAACCTTCAAAACCGTCTGATTTTTCGACGATTTTTCAAAATCGTTTCAATATTTTTAATTTGTCCTTTAATAAGTCCTTTTGTTAAATTTCTTCATCAAAATGTTTGAAAAAAGAATATAGGAAGACTTTGAAGCAATTTTTACAATTTTGGATGATTCCCAAATTTTATAGGTGAACTTAATTTTGCAAGGCGTCAGGAGAGTGATAAAAAAAGTTCTTACATTTTATAGAGAAATTTAAAAAGATTGTATTGTAATGAATTCTAAGAGAGAATAAAAAACTGGACATTTTTAATTATTTTCCTAAAACTTCTAAAAAGTGGATAAGTATTCTGAAAAATTAGACTTTTTAAATAGATTATAAATAATTAAGAACTTAAAAACATTTTCAAACATGAAAAAAATAAATGACTAAATAAATAAACTTTATTAAAAAAACTAAATTTACGAGTAAAATCCTATAAAATAATTTTTTTTAAATCGATTAGATTTTTTTTCGAAACATCTAAAATTTTCAAATTTTTTTTT
>NW_022873365.1:0-987 GCF_010883055.1 Belonocnema kinseyi | reverse complement strand
AAAAAAATATCAATACTTATTTTCTTTTTATCAATTCTCAGAATTTATTTTCAACTTGAATTAAAGTATTCAAAAACTTTTTATAAATAAATAGTTATTTGCAATTTTTATCTTATATTATTATTTATATTTTTTGTATTCTTTCATGTAGTCTCCAAAAAGAATTCTTTTTTAGTTGAAAAATAATCTTGTGGCTTTAAAATGTATATCTTTGGTACAAAATTCAACACTTTTGGTGAAAAATTGAACCATTTTTCAAAAAATTCTTTTTTTGTTGATAATTTTCTTAAATGAAAATTTAAGTATGTCATTTTCGACAATAAATTTTCTCCTCTCACTTAAAAATGCTAGTAATTGTCTGAATATTTATGTATTTTTGTCAAGGTTTTTTTTAGAAAAATAATCATATAGCTTGAAAGTTCGTCTTTTTGAATGAAAATTAATTTTTTTCATATGAAAACTACTGTAAAAAACTGAAAGTTGAAATATTGAACGTTTTGAATAATTAATTAATTTACTGAATAGTATTTTTTAATTTAATATCGAACTACTTGTTTGAAAGTCGAAACACTTCAATGAAAATTCGATTCCTTGATTAAAAATTTTTCGATCAATTTAAAATTCGTTTTTTTCTTTTGATTGCGGAAAATAATTTTTTTATTTAAAAATAATAGTTCTGTCACTGTGAAGTTACGAATTTGCCGAAATATGAAAATCCTAAATAAAATAATTCACAAAAGAAAATTGCTGAGAAATATAATTTCCAAAATATAAAATTTCCGAATTTAAATAATAAAATTTTTTATAAATTTGATCTATTCAATAAAAAAGTCGAATATTTTTATAAAAGATTTTTTTTCAATTTTAGCTTTTTAAAATGATTGTTTGTATTTAGAGTAACAATTACAAAAAATTTATATTTTCAAATGAAAGATTTAGTTTGAAAATGTGCATGTTATTAAAGAAAATTGCGAAATTTTTTTTTTT
>NW_022873364.1:0-1040 GCF_010883055.1 Belonocnema kinseyi | reverse complement strand
CAGATTGATGCGCTATAGATATGAAGTACAATACGTACCAGGCAAAACTCTTGTAGTAGCAGACTGTCTATCGAGAAGCCCATTATCAGACAAGGGCAACGCCGAGGAATTGGACGATGAAGTCGATGCGTTCGTGAATTTTATCGTGAGCAGTTATACGATAAGAGACGTCTATATTGAAAAGATAATAAAAATTCAGAACTCGGACGAAATTTGTAGCAAGCTAAAATTGTACTTTATTGACGGTTGGCCTGAGAAAAAAAATATCGAAAGCCCTAAATCCGTACTATCAGTATCGTGCGGAAATTAATTTTTCTCAAAATTTGTTACTCTTCGGAACGAGAATAATCATCCCGACGGATATGCAGCAGAAAGTTTTAGCTGCAATACACTCGGGCCATCAAGGTATTGTCAAATGTCGTCGTAGAGCGAAAGAATCTGTATGGTGGCTAGGTTTAAGCTCGCAGATCGAGAACCTAATTCGTAACTGTTCAAATTGTATCCAAGAACGTTCAAATCCGAAAGAGAGTTTTAAGACAGAAAATCCTCCCATTCGACCATGGCAGCGATTAGGGGCAGATTTATTTAAACACGGCGGAAAGTGGTATCTAATAGTTGTTGATTATTTTTCGCGTTACATCGAAATCGCAAAATTAAGTAGTTTATCCGAAAAAACGATAATCGAGAGGATAACGCAACTATTTTCGAGACACGGAATTAGCGAGGAACTAGTATCGGACAATGGTCCAAAATTTAGAAATGAATTTAAAAAATTTGCAGAAGAGTATTATTTCCGACACATAACAAGCTCCCCTTACTTTAGTCAATCGAACGGCGAAGCTGAAGCTGCTGTCAAAATAGCGAAACAGCTGATTAAAAAAAACGGTAGTGATTGTAATCAGCTCGCAAAAGCTCTGTTATCCTATCGATCCACTCGACTTGCAAACGGTTTTTCGCCAGCCGAAATGCTCATGAATCGAAAACTGCGAACAGAAGTGCCTACCTTACCCAGCGCTCTAAAAGGGAAGGGGAAGGTAGAC
>NW_022873363.1:0-1190 GCF_010883055.1 Belonocnema kinseyi | reverse complement strand
CCTCCATAAAATTCGCTGCAAATCTCGCTGGTTTGGAGTGATTCTAATCTGTCGATACATTTGAGTAATATCCGCAGAAAGCACAATTCGATGTTGACGGAACCTCAGGAGAATAGAAAAAAGGTCACTTTGAATGACAGGTCCGACGGATTGAACATCGTTAAGTGAGAGCCCGGAAGAAGTCTTGGCGGAGCCATCGAACACTACACGGACTTTGGTCGTGGTACTGCTTTCCTTGAAAACCGCGTGATGTGGAAGATAAAAAATTGGTCCATGTGAGTTTATTTGTTTTGGAGGTACTTTTTCCATATGTCCTTGCGCTTCATAATCATCCATGAATTCGATATAACTTTCCTTGAGTACCGGCTGCTTGCTGAGCTTCCGTTCTATCGAGATGAGACGTTTTTGTGCTATATCGAGAGAATTTCCGAGCTCTGATACCTTGGATTTTAAAGGGAGAGAGACGACAAATCTTCCATCATGATCACGTTCAGTTGTAGCTTGAAAATGCTGCTCACAGTCGTTTTGTGAGTCTAGGTCTGGATACGGTTTTCTTGAAAAGATGTTTTCGATTTCCCAGAATCGTGCAACGTCATCATGCAGCTGCTGTTTGGTAATAAGATTGCAACTTAACATTCTTTTGACCTTTGAAGATGGGAGTTCCATGGGACCGGCTACTATCCATCCTAATTCGGCTAAAAATCGGCTGATCCTCGCGTAGTTGTATCTGACCTACGCATAAGAGCTTCCAAAATAAACCGGCGCTAATTAAGAGGTCGACAGATCGAGTTTTTGCAAAATAAGGATCAGCCAATTTGATTCCTACTGGAATTTCAAAGTCCTTGCGACGTAATGGTATATTTGGCATGTCATCTGTAATTTCAGGAGTAACGAAGCAAGTTATACTCGCGGTAAATGATGTGCACGTAGATTGAATTATTGCATTGATTCGATGTCGCGGTTCCTGGGTTGTTTTACCGACACCTGAAATTAAAGTGTCTGAGTCCGATACTGGCAATTTAAGACGTTGACACAATTCACGCGTTATGAGATTGACTTGGGTGCATTAGTCGAGCAGCGCTCGACACTCATAGCGATTGCCCTGACGATCTTTAATCCACACAATCGCAGTACCTAACATAACGTGATCACTGTCCTTTGAATTTGTTATAAGTGAGGCCTTGGCTCCG
>NW_022873362.1:0-2173 GCF_010883055.1 Belonocnema kinseyi | reverse complement strand
CACCCCTTTTTCAACCTCCAAAATATTGAAAAATCGAAAAAAATTCCCTAAAATCCAGACCTAAAATTTGATGCTTCAGACTGGTTCCATCTGATGTCCAAAAATACTAGAAAAAGTTTCATTACCCTGTCTCACCCGGAACACCCCGTTTTCAACCACCAAAATATTGAAAAATCAAAAAAAATTCCCTAAACTCCAGACCGAAAATGTTATGCTTCAGAGTGGGTCCATCTAATGTCCAAAGACCTCGCTGAAGTTTGCAACGTTTTAAAAAAACGAATTTACAAAACAATCTTTTTGCGCGACACCTTGCGGCACCTCTAAATAGAATTTTTTTAACGCAATTTGTTTTTGTGTGGATTCGAACAAATTTTTGAGGTTTCCCCATACAAATTCGAAAAAAAAATTTTGCACCACCCTAGTAAAGCATTGTCCATAAAACTAAGACTAAGAAACTAAAATAAAACTGCAGTTGCTTCAGAGAGGGCAAATAAATGTGGATTCTAACGTAATAGCTAGAATTGGATAGTCGTAACAATGTAAAAGTGGTTACGTTTGGGCTGTCCAGGGTATCTCACGAAAAAGAGAAGTTGCTTCAGGAACTAATCACTTTCTACCTGTCGATGGCAAGTCGACCGTTGACTATTCAACTCGAGTGGACTTTGGCAATTTCATGGAGCTATAAATGCTTATATTACAAGATTTACGTGCAAAAATCCCGAGTACTTCAAATACAATTGGTAGTTTCAGGGTCTTCTAGCAAAATTTACGATGCGATTACGGGTTTTATGCTGGGAAACGAGACGTTTTAAGATACATTAAAGTTGAAAGCTTCGATGATAAGTGGAGAGTCAGGGACTTGAGGACAAAGTTATAGTGATTTCGTTTCAGGAACAATTTTTTGTCGTTTTGTATTGTTTCTGGTAGTGCTTCAAAATTATTATTATTATTATTATTATTAATAATAATAATCTTCGAATTCATTCATTCGCTTTGTCCTTCAGACAAGAAGAAATGACAGTCGCTGAAAATTCAAAAGACGATTTCTTAAAGAAAAAAAAAGTTACAGAATTCGAACACTGTCTCTTACATAAATTAGCGCATTCGTTTAGGATTAGTAATCGTACCTAAACTATCTAAAACCGTGTATTCTACCATGCGCACTAACCAACTGAGCTATCGAGCCACTTGAATCTTTATTACAAAATCTCTGCCAAGTATCGTGAGACAGCGTCGTACCAAGCCGTATTGTGAGCCTCAACCATATTCAAACTAAAAGTTGTTGAAGTCTCAGTTTATTTAAAAAAATATTTTTTTTTTTATGCTTAATGAGTAATTCTAAGGTAAATTAAATATCTTCGAAAAACTTTAATACAGATTTTTTATTTACAAGGAATTTATAATTAAATTTTACTTATTTAAAAAAGGACTAGATACTTATTTTTTTCAAATATTTAAAAAGTTTGCCAACCATCCAAAAGTAATGAACAATAAAGAAAGGTCCAATGCAAAAACAACTTATTAGACATTTTTTGTTTGGAGGGAATTTAGAATTAAATTTTACTTACTTAAAAAAGGACTAGATACTTATTTTTTTAAATATTTAAGAAGTTTACCGACAGTCCAAAAGTAATAACCAATAAAGAAAGTTGCAAAAAAATGTTAATAGACATTTTTTATTTAGAAGGAATTTATAATTGAATTTTACTTATTTAAAAAAGGGCCCGAAGCTTTTTTTTAAATATTTAGAAAGTTTACTAAATGTCCAAAAGTACTAACCAATAAAGAAAGGTCAAGTGCAAAAACGTTTTAATAGGTATTTTTTATTTAGAAGGAATTTAAAATTAAATTTTACGCACCTAAAAAAGGCTCGATACTTGTTTTTTTGCAAGTATTTATAAAGTTCACCAACTGTCCAAAATTAATAATAAATAAAGAAAATTTCAAAAAAACCTTCAATGGAATTTTTTATTTAGAAGGAATTTATAATTGAATTTTACTTATTTAAAAAAGGGCTCGATACTTCAATTTTTTCAAATATTTAAAAAGTTTACCAACTGTCCAAAAGTAATAACCAATAAAGAAAGTCAGGTGCAAAAACGATTTAATAGACATATTTTATTTAGAGGTAATTTAGAATGAAATTTTATTTATTTAAAAAAGTGCTGGATAA
>NW_022873361.1:0-1183 GCF_010883055.1 Belonocnema kinseyi | reverse complement strand
GCCCTTTGATTTCCAGTTTTTGTCTAGCCAGGTTCAATGTGCTCGTGGTTCACCACTTATACCGTCTAGTGAATACAACTGCATTTGTCTTACTCGGATTGAGTGATAGTCCAGTCTTTCTACACCATGAATCTACTATTCTCAGTGCTTGCTGCATTACTCCGACGAGCGCATCCAGATGCTGGCCGCGTACGAAAACTAGTATATCGCCCGCATAGCCTAAACATGGTGTCCCTGACTCGTGAGCAGATGAGGAAGTTTATCCACTAACAGGCACTACAACAAGGGCAATGAAACACATCCCTGCGGACATCCCGAGTCAACGGTTCCACATAAAGTGGTATAACCCTTAGTTGTGGTGAGGTTCCTATTGGACAACATATGACAGTTTCATTCCACGACTTCAGTAGGCACACCATGTGCAATCATGGTCGCCCTGATCACCTCTACACAGGTGTAGTTAAAGGCTCCTTCAATGTCCATGAAGGTTTCAATCGCAAGGCCTTTCTGCTTTAGTTGTGCTTCTATTAGGTTAACTGCTGTGCTCAGGGCAGTCTCAGTCGAGTGACCAGGCCTATATGCGTGTTGTTGCTTGTAAATAGGACTACTTAATAAGACCTTATCGCGGATATATCTGTCCACGAGTCTTTCCACTGTTTTTAGTAGGAAAGATGTGAGTCTAATGGGTGAAAATCCTTGGGTGAAGGATAATCGATCCTGCCTGCTATCGGAACGAAGACTACTCTCGCACTTCGCAATGCCGTCGGAACATAACCTAACGTTAGACTAACCCTAGCGAGTCTCACAATTGGCGCTATGATGATCTCAACAGCTCTCTGTGAGAAGACTGGATATATGACATCCGGAGCAGGAGACTTGTTAGAACTGAAGCACTTCAGGGTTCACCTGACCCTGACAGGGGTAACAATTCCGTTGGCTAGCCGCCGTTTCAGGCCCAGTTGGGCCGCTGACGGCTTTTACTGCCTCGGATGTATCGTTTCCATTTTTTCCTAACTATGTGAAGACCGAAAAATGTGCCTTGATCAGTTGAGCCAAGGTATCCCTATCAGACTCTGATTATCCCCGCTGTCTAGCCGCCTCTGCACCTTTATCGATATCAATGCAAAAGTTGGTTAGGCTTTTATGCTTTGCCTTACGTATTGCACTTTTATATTCATCCCTC
>NW_022873360.1:0-2461 GCF_010883055.1 Belonocnema kinseyi | reverse complement strand
CTGAAAATTTTAATTTAGCTTTACGATATCCCATGGCGCATATGGATTTGATTATTTATCCTTCATTATAAAAAAAAACCAAAAGTCCTAAAGAAGAAGTGACGATAGTTCTGGATTCTCCTCGGCAATATCTCCAGGTTTTTTCATTTTTTGAAAAAAATAATTATTTAAACAATTATATTGTTTGTAATTTTAAAAAATTTATTTTACAATTGTGATGAACAATTCAGAGTTGTTAAGTGAAAAATAACATACCTTGAAGTATCATTAATGAAAAAAAATTTAGGACAATACAAAAAAGTTAGTTTCTGTTAAGGCTGGACACAACACTCCTGTTTAGTCAGCGACGTGAGGGTAAGTTTAGTGCAGTGGTCGGCAAACTTTTTGCTTCATTTTCAGATATGGTCAGGCTCCACCCGACTTAATTTTTTCTACAACTTTTCGGTCCCTTCATGTATCTTACTGTGAGTGAGCTTACTCCAGCAAGGGTCTTTTGTCCACAGGCATGTCAAAGTAAGGAAATTTTAAAACTTTTAATTTTTGAATTAGCTATTTGAAAATGGCATTATCAGCATCTACGAATTTTTCCGATTCGAATGATATATTACTTGCCTAGAAAAGTAAAAAATTTGAAGGAGATTATAATCAAGAAACATCAGAATGACAGTCAATTTAATACTAAATACTTCTCAAATTTTCAACCTTTATAGACAAATTACATGTTTTTGCAATCGGAACAATACGTAGGTGCCAAATATATTACTTTTAAGTCACTGATCGCAAAATTACGAATTTTTTAATCCCACATTTCTTTCCCATTTTATAACAAAGGACCCCTGAGGAAAGGGGTGGTCTGGCCAAGCTCGCAGGTACTGCCCTGAAAGTAGGTCGTAGGGCAGCCAGGGCAAGAGCGTGCCGACCACTGGTCTAGTGGAAAGGCTTAGTGGAGCAGGTAGGTGGCAATGAATTGAATACTGCCCCATTAACTACCTTTATTATTCAAACGGGGATAGTGGTCCCTAAGATTCATAAATTTTCCATCCATTATTATGCTTAATCAGTGGAAAAACCACACTCATAATATAATCATTATTTACGGTCTTCTTAAAGTAAAACTATACAGTAGACATCTGTATATATCTTATATCACAAAAGATTTACTTCTGAAGATTATAATTTTGTTTAAGTTGGGTTTTGGGGAATTTTTCACCTGATCATAAAATTAAATTTTCGTTCACGTAGAGTATTAGGGAATTTTTAATTTCTCCAGGAAATGCTTATGTTTTGCAATAGATACATTGAATAGGTTTTAAGAATTTGAAAGATCACATGTTGGGCGAGATAGTCATAAATTCGTTAAACAAATATTGTTGTAAACAAGTTGTATGTAGAGATGGTGCAAGCCTCATGGAGTTTGACACGTATTTCCAATAACTAAAAAAGCGTTTTTTAAAATCATTTAAGTCGGATTCGTAAAATTTGGGAAGTTCTCTGTAATATTAATTATTTTTTCGATAATGAAAGATTAAGCCAGTTAATCTATTTTATAAGTAGTTATTGCAAAGACGGTATAAATTTACATGTTTTCTAAAATGTATAATAACTTCAGAGATAATCAACATTTTTCAATGTTCGTGGGTTCATTTTAAAGCTAATTTTTCACCGTATCACAGCAACTAATAGTATAAATCTTTAAAGATTTCTTACGACATTGCAAGAAGTTGAATTAGCAATGACAAATTTGTGAAAATTGCCAATATTTTTTTTTCCGTAACAAAACATTTTTGTAGAATAGATGAAACATATAATCATGACATTTCTATGTAAGTTTAAAAATATTTAAAGTTGTTTATGTTTTCTTCAGAATTGCAGATACGATTTTTTCAAAAGTTTCCAGTTTTTTTGTTACAACTTCAAGCTCTTGCAATTTCATAAGAAAATTCTCAAGAATTCTACTCATAGGCTGCTGTAAGACGGTGGAAAAAAGCTAGAAAATTCTCCCAATAATATTGGAAAGTGTTAATTATTTCGAAATTTATTAAGGTTATTAAACATCAAAAGAGGGTTGGAAACAATATAAATATGTTGAAACTGTCATGTTTCGTAACTTTTATATTATTACCTCACTCAGTAAAAAGTGGAAAAAAACTAGGGGCATGAGATATGACAGGTAATTAACGAAGTGGAGTAAACGTCAGTAGATTAATTACGACTCGGGTAAACTCACCCCCGGGTAGAAATTATAACTTGGTTCGTAAGAGGCCCCGTCTAAATTTCCTATTTTCTACCGAGGCCCTAAAAAGGCAATCTATCGAGGGCGCAAACGAAAGCGTCACGCTCAGCTAGCCAGATTATCAGAAGGCAACCCAATAAGGACCTATTAATAGGGTCTTTATAGAATCTAGATAGTCCCTCACACACTATTATTCAAAAGCATATGCCATTGTTTCTTATTTTGTTG
>NW_022873359.1:0-1689 GCF_010883055.1 Belonocnema kinseyi | reverse complement strand
CGGCAATTGCATATCAATCGAGCCACCTAAATAGCTCGTAAACGGGTTATTTGTTTTTCATCAAATTTGGCGAAGATTATCTTTAACATGTTTATTTTCATCTCAAATTTCGTCAGAATCACTTTTTTTTGTTGTTGCCAAATGGCGGACCAAAATATCTAAAAAAACGTGGTTTTTTACATGCTCTCCAGGTATACCATTTTTAGGTGAAAAAAAACAATAAGAAACCCGATATTATTATTCAATTTGATATTTTTGGTGTTGCTGGCAATAAATAAACAATTAAAATGCTGGATTTCAAAATGGCGGATTCAAAATGGCTGCCAAAACATAAATTTTTTAATCTGTATGTAATGTTCGTTTTAATATCGTAATATCGTTTTAATGTTCGTTTTAAAAACCTATTTTTAACAATCCTTATTATTATTATTATTATTATTTTAAAATATCAATAGCAAGTCCAATATGGCGGATAAAAAAATATTGTATAATAACAAGGCCAACGCCTACACAGTCTTTTAAGGGCATGTGACACAGCTAAATACCTATATTACCGACCACAGTTTTTCAGTTCACTGAATGTTTTTTTGAACCTAAGAACTTTTTTTGTAAGTAAAATATCGAGCTGAAACTTCGGGAAATGTATAAGAGTGCAATAAAGTACGTTTAGGTACTGCATTTTGGTAGAAACTTCACTGAAAATTATTTCATCTTTTTTCTGAACCTCAACATTTTTTGAACGTTCGAACTTTTTTTATAAATAAAATATCGGTCTCAAACTTTGAGAAATGCAAGATCCGAAAGAAAACCACGTTTAAGTACAAAGCTTAATAATAAAAGATGTAAAAAAATATATTTTGACAATCAATTCCAACGGCATCAGCCGGTAACGTTGTACACAAAAATACGAAACCTGGCTGTCACTAGACGAGGCTCTAGAGATTTCGTATTTTCGTGTACAACGTTACCGGCTGATGCCGTTGGAATTGATTGTTGAAATATATTTTTTTACATCTTTTATTATTAAGCTTTGTACTTAAACGTAGTTTTCTTTCGGCTCTTACATTTCTCAAAGTTTGAAACTGATATTTTATGTATAAAAAAAGTTGGAACATTCAAAAAATGTCGAGGTTCAGAAAAAAGATAAAATAATTTTCAGTGAAGTTCCTACCAAAATGCAGTATCTAAACGTACTTTATTGTACTCTAATACATTTTCCAAAGTTTCAGCTCGATATTTTATTTATTAAAAAAGTTCTTAGGTTTAAGAAAACATTCAGTGAACTGAAAAAGTGAGGTCGGTAATATAGGTATTTAGCTGTGTCACATGCCCTTAAACTCTTCTGTGACCATGAGATTTTTTAGCCACGAATTGTATAAACCAGATATAGTTTTAAGGGTTTGAGGCATCGCTGATTTCGAAATTGCCATTGCTTTTGCAAAATTAATTTGTTTAAACAATTTTTTGAAACAAACTGTTTAAACAAACTCATTATACAAAAATAATCGCATGTTTGTATTTAGCGTATGCAAAAATCCCTTAAATAATTGATGTGGTATTTGTATTTTCTTTGTCTTTCTTATGAACATAAACAGGTTTATTAAATTTACAAAATTAATTATTTCTTAATTTTTTTTATTAAAATGCTTAATTAAAGACATAAAAGAACTATTTTTAACTTTTTCGCTA
>NW_022873358.1:0-1429 GCF_010883055.1 Belonocnema kinseyi | reverse complement strand
GATTTTTCCAAATCTTCTTACCCTCCGACTCTAACATAATTGGCACCATTGAGACCATAAAGATGCTTTCGTCCGATATCATGCCATCAGGAAGCTTCTGCTAATATAAGCCTTGGCCTGATGCTCCATCACAGCCATATTTGAGCGAAAGTGTCATAATTTTTACTCTCTCCTCTAAAATATATGACTGGATGCTGGGGATCTTAACTAAACGCTTGACAGTATGATCTAGCAGCTCTTGCAGTTTAATCGTAACGCTTTTACCAGTTATGTGAATCGCTGAACTAGGAGGGTAGCATTCTTTTTTCGCTTCCAGTATATCTGTAGATGGGACGTAAATTTCAGCATTCCTAGTTTTTGCTTGCAGGCGAATGATTTCATACTGGTGCCTGGATAGCTTAGCGTCTTCTATCAGTGCGAGTGTTTCATCATGCCCAAATCTGATTGCACTCGTTTCGTCTTCAGTTTTCTCGGAATATTGCAACAGCTGGATTATTTTATTTACCAATTTCTGTGTTCCAGCAGCTTTCAGATTACTCAAGAAAGTCTGCTCAATCTCAAGCAGAGAGTAACTCTCCTGAATAGATTGCACCTTCCTTCTCTTGGTTGACTTTGAACTATGTTCAAAATCTTCCCGAGATCGTCTACCAGGTTTCAATATGGTTTGCGTAATTTTAAAATTTGTAATTAACCATACAGCATGTCTTTTTTCAAATATCTCTTTCTTGTTAAAAGAAGACTTCCAATTCCTTTTAAAGACAGGGATGAAGTTAATAATTATTTTGTCTCGAACCATTTCAACATGGTCTTCTGCAATCATATAATTTGTTCTTATATAACTCAGTATGGTTTTAGACAAATCTGCATCACTTTCCTTGAAATTTTCGATTGAAATATTGCATAATACTCTAATGGGCACCTCAATGGTATGCATTTTAAAGGATAAGTGAACAACGATTAAAAAAAAACAGTTTTCTTAAATGAATTAAATAACACGCTTACACATACACATATATAAGTATATATAACTTCACCTACTCTCAATTAACACATGTTTAAATAGAGTGACTAAAGAAATTTCAGAGTACGCAGCCTTATCCTTGCATGCGGGGCTCTAAAAGGATGGACGAACCCCTTTCCCTAACTTCTCGTGGGAACAACAATGGCAACACCAAACATAGTTGTAGTAAATGCGGTTCAAAACAACAGAACACGCAGGGCTCCCGACCATGGGTCGGCCAACAATGCCGACCAATCTAGAGTTGGGGGAGCCAATGAAAATGGATTCAATGCGATGGATCGGCGGGATATCGTGACCTTTGTGTGGACGGAGCAACTGAATGACAACTTGCTAGACTGCTACGATGCGATTGTGGCCCGTCAACGGGGTTACATGGCACGGCTGCATGCTCTGTGGTGCGAGAAACAC
>NW_022873357.1:0-1259 GCF_010883055.1 Belonocnema kinseyi | reverse complement strand
GCGATTGACCAAGTGTATAGAGCTCCAAAGAGATTATGTTGAAAAATAAAAAAAATTTACCCAAAAAAAATTGTTTTTATACTTCATTCTAAGGACTTATTGTACTATCCTCGTAGCTCACACACTATCTAGTTCTCCAACTCAGGCGGGAACGACCTACATTCAAAGGCACAATGCGGCACTAAGGGTGCTTTATTACCATCTCTGTCAATCTTACGGCATTAACTTTAATATTGCTCTTGTAAATGCTCCTAGGGAAATCGAGTAAATTGTCGAGAATGAGAAGTGCCGCATATACTGGAACTTTATATTCCCGACAATTGTTTCTGTTGCACACTCGAGGCCTGACATATGGTTCTTCTTGATTTCCAGAAGCGAACCATGTTCGTTATCGATTTTTGGCGCCAGCTGACAAGAACACCATATTGTAAAATGATTTGATGAAACAAATCAATCCTTTCTTCGACCGTTGATATTTATTGATTTCAAATCGTAGATTTCAAATTCTTTATGTCTTACGGTCCAATCGTAAATCGAAAAAATAAATATGAGTCAAAAAAACATGTTCTTCGAAACTCAGATATTTATTTAATAGAAAAAACTCCGTTCAAAACTTCCTGACGTTTCAGTACACATGCGTACCTTTTTCAAAGGTTCTTAAAGCTCTCAAGGATGTAAGATAAATAACCCATGTTGTCCAAAACGTTGTTGACTTGTTAATTGTAAAATGATTTAATGAAACAAATCAATCCTTTCTTCGACCGTTGATATTGATTGATTTCAAATCGTAGATTTCAAATTCTTTATGTCTTACGGTCCAATCGTAAATCGAAAAAATAAATATGAGTCAAAAAAACATGTTCTTCGAAACTCAGATATTTATTTAATAGAAAAAACTCTTTTCAAAACTTCCTGACGTTTCAGTACACATGCGTACCTTTTTCAAAGGTTCTTAAACCTCTCAAAGATGTAAGATAAATAACCCATGTTGTCCAAAACGTTGTTGACATGTTAATTGTAAAATGATTTGATGAAACAAATCAATCCTTTCTTCGACCGTTGATATCTACTAATTTCAAATCGTAGATTTCAAATTCTTTATGTCTTACGGTCCAATCGTAAATCGAAAAAATAAATATGAGTCAAAAACGTTTTGTACAACATGGGTTATTTATCTTACATCCTTGAGAGGTTTAAGAACCTTTGAAAAAGGTACGCATGTGTACTGAAACGTCAGGAAGTTTTGAAAGGAGTTTTTT
>NW_022873356.1:0-1741 GCF_010883055.1 Belonocnema kinseyi | reverse complement strand
TTCCTGTAAAATCAATTTCAAGAAATTTCACCTGAGTTTCCGGCGACTTCGAAGCCGCCTGGCGACACTTTTGCATCCAGGTAAGTGCCTGGCAATGCGCAAATGCTATTTCTAATGTCAGCCCCTACATGTACACCAATTTTCAACCTTATCCGAGTCACGTAAGTTAACTGCCAAAAATTCGCACCTTTTACAGGTTGCCACAGGTGAACGCATCCACTCACACCTGCCAAGCACCCATTTTTACGATCCTCATCATCAGACGAACATCTTATGTGAAAATTGGCCTTATCCGTATCACGCCCCCATTTACGTTGTCAGCCCACGGTCTATAAGCTTCGTGCCAAGTTTCCACTGCATATAGAACTGTAGATAAATAATTGGAATTTAGATTGTTCTACAGGTTGCAATTTTTGTATAAACAATTTTTTCTTAACATCATTGTTTTACTTGTACATAAGAGAATTATCATGCTAAATTTCAAACATTTATAACTTTTTGTAGAAAAGTTGTTAGTATTTGAAACCCCGTAATTGATTATTCATGCGTCGTTGCTTAAATTTAAACAATTTCACCATAATTTCACAGGAACTTTGTGTCTGGCAACAGCAACAATATATTTGAGCAAGAATATTGTCTCTAACATGAATTTAATTTACTAAAAATTACTATTTATTATCACACCGCAGAATTTCACCCAATAAAACTCAATTTGGCCAAGAAAGTATTAACTTTAGAGAAATAGTTTTTATTATAAAAAGTGTATATTTTAGCTGTTATTTTCATTAATTAAAAAAATATTTCTCTTTTAGATCATATTTTTGAAAATATGGCAGATAGAATTTTTTTCCAATTTTTTCGCCTATTAGTTGCTATTGTGCAATAAATATTCATCGGAGGGCAAATATGTTTTAAAGTTTTTTATTCGTCCTGTAATGAGCTAATAAAGTGCAGAAAAAAAATCGAAATAAGTTTAATGGAAAATCCTTAATCGGGAGTAATTAAAAAATTGATTAATTGCGAATATCTCGAGAACGCACAATCTGCCGAAGACGTACCACACCGATTCGGAATCAGGTGATCATTCTGCATACGAATCACACAAAATATTTTGGCGACATATAAGATCCGACAGGACTGGGTATGGCGTCTGGACTATTTGAAGGCCAGAGCGAGGCTCGGAGGCACAAGTTGGGTAGGTCGGGTTGAGGAAAACCGAGGACGAACCCCTGAATAAACGGCACCACGCTGGGCTCTCGCACTTGCTTTCCTATATAAAAAAACTGACTTCAAATATCGCAATTTGTACGAAGACAACAAGAAGCACATACTTCTTTCAAATTGTAAATTATTACAGATAGTTGAACTAACTACCTACAATTTAAATCACTTAATTATCATCATTAGAACTGAAAATAGTGCGCTCGCGTATTTATTCACAACAAACAAACAATTATTTATATTTTGCAAATTTTTCGACGGCAATCTGTTCAGAAATGTTTAATGTACCACCATGAATTTTTTCAGATTTTTCATATTATTTTTTCAATAAAAAACTATGCTTCGAAGTTCACTGTTTTTAAAAGCTATCAAATTTCCTCACTTTTCATCGTATTTTCAGATCTGTAAGCTACAAATGATTTTTTGGAATATTACTTTTCAGCTCATTAACGTACAACACTTGCACCTTTAAAATGATACCTCTTTCATTAACCTACCATTTTTTGATCACATACTTATT
>NW_022873355.1:0-2151 GCF_010883055.1 Belonocnema kinseyi | reverse complement strand
ATATAGAAAGGATAAGATTGTAAAAAATATATAGATGTAAACGGAAAGATTGTAAGGAATGGAAGTCATGTAAACCCTTAGGGGACACATTATGAATAAAGATTAATTCTGATTGCCAAATTTAATACTGAAAATTTTCAAATTAAAAATCTTGTTTTTAATTTAATCGATGAAAGTTTCTGTCGAAAATGGAATACTGTTCAACCAAATAGCTGAATTTTTTAATGAAAGGGATTAATTCCGATTGCCAAATTTAATAGTGAAAATTTGCAAATTAAAATTTTTAATGAAAGAGATTAATTCCGATTGCCACAGTTAATAGTAAAAATTTTTAATTTAAAAATATAGTTTTTAATTTAATCGATGAAAGTTTCTGTCGAAATCAGAATAATGCTCAACAAAACAGTTGAATTTTTTAATGAAAGAGATTAATTCTGATTGCGAAATTTAATAGTAAAAATTTTGAAATTAAAAATCGAGTTTATAATTTAATCGATGAAAGTTTCTGTCGAAATTGGAATAATGTTCAACAAAATAGTTGAATTTTTTAGTGAAAGAGATTAATCCCGATTGCCAAATTTAATAGTGAAAATTTGCAAATTAAAAATCGAGTTTTTAATTTAATCGATGGAAGTTTCTGTCGAAAATGGAATAATGTTCAACAAAATAGTTGAATTTTTTAATGAAAGAGATTAATTCCGATTGCCAAATTTATTAGTAAAAATCTCCCCAATTAAAAATCGAGTTTTTAATTTAATCGATGAAAGTTTCTGTCGAAATTGGAATAATTTTCAACAATATAGTTGAATTTTTTAATGAAAGACATTAATTCTGATTGCGAAATTTAATAGTAAAAATTTTCAAATTAAAAATCGAGTTTTTAATTTAATCGATGAAAGTTTGTGTCGAAGTTGGAATAATGTTCAACAAAGTAGTTGAATTTTTTAATGAAAGAGATTAATTCCGATTGTCAAATTTATTAGTGAAAAACTTCGAATAAAAAATCGAGTTTTTAATTTAATCGATGAAAGTTTCTGTCGAAATTAGAATAATGTTCTACAAAATAGTTGAATTTTTTAATGAAAGAGATTAATTCTGATTGCGAAATTGAACAGTAAAAACCTTCAAATTAAAAATCGAGTTTTTAATTTAATCGATGGAAGTTTCTGTCGAAATTGGAGTAATGTTCAACGAAATAGTTGAATATTTTATGAAAGAGATTAATTCTAATTGCGAAATTTAATAGTAAAAATTTTCAAATTAAAAATCGAGTTTTTAATTTAATCGATGGAAGCTTCTGTCGAAAATGGAATAATGTTCAACATAATAGTTGAATTTTTTAATGAAAGAGATTAATTCCGATTGCCAAATTTATTAGTAAAAATCTTCCAATTAAAAATCGAGTATTCAATTTAATCGATGAAAGTTTCTGTCGAAATTGGAATAGTTTTCAACAATATAGTTGAATTTTTTAATGAAAGAAATTAATTCTGATTGCGAAATTTAATAGTAAAAATTTTCAAATTAAAAATCGAGTTTTTAATTTAATCGATGAAATTTTGTGTCGAAGTTGGAATAATGTTCAACAAAGTAGTTGAATTTTTTAATGAAAGAGATTAATTCCGATTGTCAAATTTATTAGTGAAAATCTTCGAATAAAAAATCGAGTTTTTAATTTAATCGATGAAAGTTTCTGTCGAAATTAGAATAGTTTTCTACAAAATAGTTGAATTTTTTAAAGAAAGAGATTAATTCTGATTGCGAAATTGAACAGTAAAAACCTTCAAATTAAAAATCGAGTTTTTAATTTAATCGATGGAAGTTTCTGTCGAAATTGGAGTAATGTTCAACGAAATAGTTGAATATTTTATGAAAGAGATTAATTCTGATTGCGAAATTTAATAGTAAAAATTTTCAAATTAAAAATCGAGTTTTTAATTTAATCGATGGAAGTTTCTGTCGAAAATGGAATAATGTTCAACAAAATAGTTGTATTTTTTAATGAAAGAGATTAATTCCGATTGCCAAATTTAATAGTAAAAATTTTCTAATTAAAAATCGAGTTTTTAATTTAATCGATGAAAGTTTCTGTGGAAATTAGAATAATGTTCAACAAAATAGTTGAATTTTTTCATGAAAGAGATTAATTCT
>NW_022873354.1:0-1029 GCF_010883055.1 Belonocnema kinseyi | reverse complement strand
CTAATACATTTCCCGAAGTTTCAGCTCGATATTTTACTTACAAAAAAAGTTCTTAGGTTCAAAAAAACATTCAGTGAACTGAAAAACTGTGGTCGGTAATATGGGTATTTAGCTGTGTCACATGCCCTTAACTCTTCTCTCATTATCATCCCTGGCGCGGAGACGCTGTAAATGACTGAGTTGCGCGCGCAACCCATTTCTCCTCTTCTGAAATTGAAAACTCGAAGATGCACGATTGCCGGTCGGAGCACTTCGGCGATTCTATTTATATATCTATCTGCTAACAGCTAACAACTTTGAAATAAATTCAGGAGATTGGGATTTTAATATTTCCAGATTTCGATGCTGACGATTCTCATGATTTGAATAGATCGCGCGCCTCTTGATATGCGTATATTTGGAGGTTATGTTATTTCATGTATAAAATATAAATTATATAAATATTAATACTATTATATATATAAATATATACGTATATTAATAATGATAATATTATAATTATGTTATATTATAATAGTCTATTTTTTTTATTTGAAGTTTCATCTCTTTCGTTGAAAATACATTTTTGAAACTGACAATCAATCAATACCATTTTGGGTTAAGAAATCATGTGTTTTGTTAAAAGGTCGTCTTTCTTTGTAGAAATTAAATTGTTTTATGGAAAATTTATACTTTTTGAGTAAAAATTACATTTTTCGGTTGAATTATGAACTATAAATATGTTTTGGTTGTGAAGTCGTTCTGTTGTAAATGCAAATATATTGTTAAAAATTAAAATTATAAGTTTTGGGTGGAAATACTCTTTTTGTTTTTAAAATTAAATAATTTCGTTGAAAGTTCATGTATTTTGTTTGAAATTGACCTTATTTAGTAGAAATTGAATCCTTTTGGTTGAAAATTTTATCATTTTTGGTCAAAAATGCAATCGTTTGTTTAAAATATCAACTGTACATCTTCTTGGGTTTGAAAGTCGATTATTTCACTAAGAGTTGAACTACTTTGAAAAAAAATACGTTTTTTTAACAAGGT
>NW_022873353.1:0-2424 GCF_010883055.1 Belonocnema kinseyi | reverse complement strand
TTTAAGAGTGTCTAATCTCTCGAAAATACAGTTGGTGGGTAGTGGTGTTTCCTATATTTGTAGGGGGGTGGGGGTGGCTGTGGGGTGGAGGGTAGTCCGTTTAGCGTGCAGTCGACTCGGGATACTTATAAGATACTACCATGATTTTTTTCAGATTTTTTGGTCCAAAAATAAATTAGGCCAAATACCGGCCTTACCGACCCTCCCCCTTATTATCTGGGTTGAAACCTCAATCATTTCAGTCACAAATAAAACTATTTATTTTAATATAAATCAGTTATATTTGAGGATTGAACTATTTATTTGAGAATTTGACTTTTTTGGTTGAAAAAAAAACAATTTGGTTTATAGTCAAATCATTAAAAAAAATTTTTACTAAAGATATACAATTTTTGATGAAAATTCAAATTTTTGGGCTGAAAATGGAACTGTGTTGTAGAAAATAGCTCTTTTTGTCTGAGAAATTAAACAATTTGATAGGAGATTAAGATATTGTATCAAAAATTCATAATTTTGGTCAAGATTTCAGCTACTTCTTAAAAAATTTAATTATTTTTAAAAGAATTTAAGGATTTGATATAAAATAAACTTTTTTGTTAAAAATAAGATTTTCGGGTTGTAAATTTAACACTCTTTGAAAAAATCCTCTTTTTGGTTTGAGTATGAAATTGCACATGTACTCCAATTCAACTAGTTTGTTAAAAATTGGGAATTTTTATTTAAATTTAAATCGATGAAATTTCGTTCTTTTGGTTGAGAATTAATTTTTTCTGCCGAAAATAGTATCGCGAAAGAAAAGTAAATATCTCGCGTTTGATGAAATGCTCTTCTCCTTATAAAATGACATTCATAAAAAACTTGTCTTTATATAAAAAAGGGGTGGAACGTTATCCATAGAAAATCTCGATGTCATTATTATTAAAAACCTTATTGTTTTTGTATTATTATAATTAGTTTATAACTAGTTTATTAAATAACTAGTTTATTATTATAACTAGTTTGTAAAAAATTGGTAATTTTTAATTAAATTTAAATCGATGAAATTTCGTTCTTTTGGTTGAGAATTAATTTTTTCTGCCGAAAATAGTATCGCGAAACAAAAGTAAATATCTCGCGTTTGATGAAATGCTCTTCTCCTTATAAAATGACATTCATAAAAAACTTGTCTTTAAATGAAAAAGGGGTGGAACGTTATCCATAGAAAATCTCGATGTCATTATTATTAAAAACCTTATTGTTTTTGTATTATTATAATTAGTTTATAACTAGTTTATTAAATAACTAATTTATTATTATAACTAGTTTGTAAAAAATTGGTAATTTTTAATTAAATGTAAATCGATGAAATTTCGTTCTTTTGGTTGAGAATTAATTTTTTCTGCCGAAAATAGTATCGCGAAACAAAAGTAAATATCTCGCGTTTGATGAAATGCTTTTCTCCTTATAAAATGACATTCATAAAAAACTTGTTTTTATATAAAAAAGGGGTGGAACGTTATCCATAGAAAATCTCTATGTCATTATTATTAAAAACCTTATTGTTTTTGTATTATTATAATTAGTTTATAACTAGTTTATTAAATAACTAGTTTATTATTATAACTAGTTTGTTAAAAATTGGTAATTTTTAATTAAATTTAAATCGATGAAATTTCGTTCTTTTAGTTGAGAATTAATTTTTTCTGCCGAAAATAGTATCGCGAAACAAAAGTAAATATCTCGCGTTTGATGAAATGCTTTTCTTCTTATAAAATGACATTCATAAAAAACTTGTTTTTATATAAAAAAGGGGTGGAACGTTATCCATAGAAAATCTCTATGTCATTATTATTAAAAACCTTATTGTTTTTGTATTATTATAATTATTATTATTTATTTTATTACTGATGTAGGTTTTTTGAACAGGGAAATTAATTAATAGTTTAAGATGTTAATTTTGTTTGTCTACTTGGACCTAATCAATATTATTATAATATTGATGAATTTTTTAAGATTGTGAAGTAGAGCATCAGACCGGCAATCTGAAGGACCTGGGCTCATATTCTAACGGAGTTAGAGAGCGTTTTCTTACAATCTTAAAAAATTAATTAATATTATAATAATATTGATTAGGAGCAAGTAGACAAACAAAATTAAAATCTTCAACTATTAATTATTATTTATTATTTATAATTTTCTAAAATTAAATCTACAAATGATTTCTTTATATAGCACGCAAAATAGAAAACACAAATTTGTTTAAATATTTTGGTTATGTTAACATTTTGTACTGGAATTAGGCATTTCTAATTTATAATTATTGCATTTGAATTTAAAATTTGAATTATTTAGTTTTGTTAGCGCATTCTACCGACAATCCAAATTATTAAATAAAAATAATGAAATGTAAAAATGTTATTACTTGTAAAGAATTTTACCTTGCGT
>NW_022873352.1:0-1074 GCF_010883055.1 Belonocnema kinseyi | reverse complement strand
GCTTAAACTAATTTGTTAAATTTGTTGTTAAAATAAGATAAAAGTGATTATCAATCAATTTATCTTTCCGTAGATTTCGGTAAAAAAGTGTTTCTTTTCTACTAAAACACTAGAAAAATATTGCAAAATTTGCACTATTGTTTATTTAATGTTGATTGATATACTTTTATATTTGGCGGGCTTCTCTCGAAATTAAATTATATTCGAAACTACACTATTTTCCGTGGAAAATTAATATTCTAAGTGAAAAAGTTAGCTTTCTAAATGAGACTTCAATTCATTCGTTGAAAATTAAACTACTTTGTTGAAAATTCTTTGTATTTTTTTCATTTAAAATTGATTTTTTTTTCAACTGAAAATTTTACTATATTATCGAAAATTAATTTCTTTCTCAAACCATAAATTATTTAACTGAAAATTTAACAATTTATTTTTTCAGTAGGAAATTAAACTTTATGTTGATACTTATTATTTTGGATTGAGAATTAATTTATTTTGTTGTAACTTTATTTTTTTGGTTAAATATCTACCAATTTAATTAAAAATCTATTTTTCTGGTAGCAAATTTAACGGCTTTGCTGAAAATTCTATTTTCTTCTTGGATCCAAAATTAATATTTACTTACTCAGAGATTTGGTTCCAAATTTATTTATTTACTTGAAAACATTCTGGGTTCAAAATTTAACTTTTTGAATGAAAGTTGGTTCATTTGGTTGAAAATTTAAATATTTAATTATTGATTATAGAGAGCTGAAGATTTATCTTTTTTAGTAGAAAACTAAATTTTTTGGTTGATACTTAATCTCTTGTATTAGGAATCCCTCTATTTGATTCAAACTTAATTTATTTGGTTAAATAATTACCATTTTAGTTAAAAATTCATTCCTTTAGTCGCAAATTTAACTACTTTACTGAAAATTCGATTCTTTTCTAGGTTGTTAAACAACATTTATATAATTTTAAATGAATTTGAATGAACAGTAACCCCATTATTTATTACTATATTCGTAAAATTTCTAATTGGTACAATTATTATTTAATTTTCTTCAGAATGTTTTGTAATTTTCTGAATGA
>NW_022873351.1:0-3054 GCF_010883055.1 Belonocnema kinseyi | reverse complement strand
CTATGCACCCAACTATTTGCGGATGAACCTTTAAGATTTCCAAAATACAGATGATAAGTCTATGGGATGTAGAATCGAAAGCTTTCCGATAATCAATCCAGGTCATCGATAGGTCGCGCTGGTAGAATGCTGCATCTTTGCAGACACATCTATCGATGAGCAGGTTCTCCCGGCATCCGGCTACGCCTTTCTTTGAGCTTCGTTGTTCATATATTTCTTGCCACACAGGTTCAATTGCCCGAACAATCCTATCATTTAGGATAGCTGTGAATATCTTATAAAGCGTGTTCAGACAAGTTATTGGCCTGTAGTTCTTCAGGTCAGCTAAGTTGCCTATTTTCGGCAGGAGTATTGTGCGCCCTTCCACCAACCACTCTGGAATCGGCTCTTCCGATTTCAAATATGAGGTGAAAATACGGGCCAAATGCTGATGGGTTGAAGAAAACTTCTTCCACCAGAAGGTTCTGATACAATCTGGTCCCGGTGCGGAATAGTTCTTCATCCCTCTTAATACTCTTTTACCTCCTCGGTAGTGATGGGTGGGCATTCTTTATCTGGTGTTATGACGGCAACATATAACTCCTTGAAGCTATTTATATTTTCTGAGTCTTCGTCCAGTCTATGCTGAACTTCGTAGACTTCTCTCCAAAATACTTCGACCTCATCTGGTTTGGGCGGGTGTTCGACAGTAACTGGAGGGTCTTGGAAGAGTCGGGATGGGTCAGAGCGAAACTGTTGATTTTCTCTGACCCATCTCTCCCTCCGCTCTAGACTTCTCTTAACGTCAGATAGTATCTGTATTCTCTCAACAGTATGCTGCCTGATGGTCAGCAGCTTTGACTTGTTAAGTGTGTGATAACGGGTCCGGAGTTCGCGCGCGAACTTTCGAACCTTGGCGGTAAAATTCCTGCCAGATGTGATGTAGTCAATCATACATTGAATGCGGGACGCGTACTGTCTTGCCCAGCCTATCTTCATGGTAAGTTGATGCATTCGTCTTTTGGTCTTAGGATCAGCCGTTGATTTTGTTTTACGGTTCGCATCGCCCAAAGCTCTCGCTGCATTATACACACAATAATTGATAGCCCAGAGGTCGGATTCACCGGAAAAATGTCCACGAAGCTCGTCATCCATTTCAGTCAGATCTTTAGGCTTGAGAGAAACCTTGGTGTTGATGTTTCTCGGGATCGTAAAGCATCGCTCTTCATCTATTGGATGCCTGACCGCGGTTGGTCTTAGTGTCGCCTCTCTTTCTTTCTTGCCGGCTTGTTCTAGCTGTGGTAGAGTAGGCGTTCCGCTTACATAGCCCCTTTTACGAAGTAGTTCAGTATGGTTTCGCAGACGTTGCTGCGAAAAGTGCGATAGCTCCGGGTGTTTCTCGCACCACAGAGCATGCAGCCGTGCTATGTAACCCCGTTCACGGACCACACTCGCATCGTAGCAGTCTAGCAAGTCGTGATTCAGTTGCTCCGTCCACCCAAAGGTCACGAGATCCCGCCGATCCATCGCATTGAATCCATTTTCATTGGCTCCCCCAGCTCTAGATTGGTCGGCATTGTTGGCCGACCCATTGTCGGGAGCCCTGCGCGTTCTGTTGTTTTGAACCGCACTTACTACAACTATGTTTGGTGTTGTCATTGTTGTTCCCACTAGAAGCTAGGGAAAGGGGTTCGCCCATCCTTGTAGAGCCCCGCATGCAAGGATAAGGCTGCTTACTCTGGAGGTCGCCCGGTATCCCAGAGTCACCGTTCTAGACACCTCACCCAGGTGCCATTCATAGGTAGTCCGCGACTACCTATTTATTTTTGTAACCATATTCAGCAGAAGCCCTTGGTACAGGGACCCTCTATCCGCAACCCGAGGGCGCGTTCGGTGGCTTTGTCATAGGCCCTTTCATCAGCTATTATTACTTCATGAAACTTAGGCGATTTCAACAATTTTCCTGTTATTGACAAGCACTGTGAACGTCAAATAGATAAAATGGCCATTTTTTCGTGATATTTGTTAGTTTATCTATAAAAAATTGAAAAACTAATTGAAAAATCATGCTCGACAACTCTCTTACAAGGAAAGTACCCGAGGTGTACCTCACCGATTTTCTTGAAATTGTGATATGTTATAGAACATCAAAAAATATTCGACACGTATTTTTTTATACGTGCCCATAAGTCCATTTAAGGGGTGAAACACACCCTTGAAGTTCACCCCTAAAAACACATTTTTTTTCATTTCTCGAATACAATTCGTAATTTTTTACTGGAACAAAGTGGGTAACACTTGTTATTGAAAAGCACATATTTATGCATTATTTTTAGTCATCAGACTCGCAACCCCCGTTTTTTGTTAATGAGAAACTATATTTGATGGCCATTTTTTTCACTATACACATTCCAAAATCTGTTGAATCTTGATAAAATTAATTGTTTTATGCACAATAATCAAAAATAAAATTGACCTGTTCCGGCATTTAAAAAAAAAATCCCTTGAGGGGGTGAGCTACCCCTAACATTTGTACTGTTATATTTCGTTATTCCATTACTATTTCATGGTGTAAAACACTTGGATACTATTAAAATTGTTAAGTAAAGTTGATGTAGTTTGAAATTTTTTGAAATCAGCCCTTACAAATGAATTCATCCCTAAAATTTAATCACAAGTATTATTTTTTCATTACTCAAAAATACCCTTGGACTATTCAGTGGCGTAAAACGTGTAATAATTTTAGTTCACATCCTTGGTATTGAATTAGAATTCTTTACCCCACTAATGTATCAACCCCTATTTTTCAATAAAAAAATGACACCCTTTTCAATATAAAAATACTAGTTTTTTGAGTTTGACGAAAAAAATTTTGGCAGTATGCACAATATCCAAATACGAAATCGACTGTTCTCACCTTAATAAAAAACCTATAATAAGGGGTAAACCAGCCCCACAGGAGATATTGCCGTGTCTCTATGATTTTATTCTTTTTCTATGGGACTTTTAAAGGTAATAAAAAATTAATGATTCAAAGTACAAAAAAATTTTCAAAAATTTAATATTTCAATAGTT
>NW_022873350.1:0-1287 GCF_010883055.1 Belonocnema kinseyi | reverse complement strand
ATTGATATACTTTTCTATTAAGCGGGCTTCTATCGAATTAAATTATAATAAAAACTACAGTTTTAATATCAATAAAATAAAAGTGATTATTAATCAATTTATTATTCCGTAGATTTCGGTAAAAAAAGTGTTTTTTCTACCAAAACGCTCGAAAAATAGTGCAAAATTTGAACTTTTGTTTATTTAATGTTGATTGATATGCTTTTCTATTTAGCGGGCTTCTCTCCATGCTAAATTATATTCGAAACTACAGTTTTAATATCAATAAAATAAAAATGATTATTAATCAATTTATCTTTCCGTAGATTTCGGTAAAAAAGTGTCATTTTCTACCAAAACACTCTAAAAATAATGCAAAGTTTGCACTTTTGTTTATTTAATCTTGATTGACATACTTTTATATTTGGCGGGCTTCTTTCGAAATTAAATTATATTCGAAACTACAGTTTTAATATCAATAAAATAAAAGTGATTATTAATCAATTTATCTTTCCGTAGATTTCGGTAAAAAAGTGTTTTTTTTCTACCAAAACACTCGAAAAATAATGCAAAATTTGCAATTTTGTTTATTTAATGTTGGTTGATATACTTTTCTATTTGGCGAGCTTCTCTCGAAATTAAATTATATTCGATACTACAGTTTTAATATCAATAAAATAAAAGTGACTATTAATCAAATTTATTTTTCCGTAGGTTTCGGTAAAAAAGTGTTTTTTTCTACCAAAACACTCGAAAAATAATGAAAAATTTGCACTTTTGTTTATTTAATGTTGATTGATATACTTTTCTATTTGGCAGGCTTCTCTCGAAACTAAATTATATTCGAAACTACAGACCTAATATCAATAAAATAAAAGTGATTATGAATCAATTTATCTTTCCGTAGATTTCGGTAAAAAAAGTGTTTTTTTCTACCAAAACATTCGAAAAATAATGGAAAAATTTTCACTTTTATTTATTTATTGTTGGTTGATATACTTTTCTATTTGGCGGGCTCCTCTCGAAATTAAATTATATTCGAAACTACAGTTTTAATATCAATAAAATAAAAGTTATTATTAATCAATTTATATTTCCGTAGATTTCGGTAAAAAAGTGTTTTCTTTTACCAAGACACTCGAAAAATAATGCAAAGTTTGCACTTTTGTTTATTTAATGTTTATTGATATAATTTTCTATTTGGCTGGCTTCTCTCGAAATTAAATTATATTCGAAACTACAGTTTTAATATCAATAAAATAGAAGCGATTATTAATCAATTTATCTTTCCGTAGATTTTGGTAAAAA
>NW_022873349.1:0-2361 GCF_010883055.1 Belonocnema kinseyi | reverse complement strand
CGAAGGATTAAAAATATTTTAGGGTATTTAAAAAGATTCTAAAGTATTATTAAGAACTTTAAAACTTTTTAAGAGATTTTGAAGGATTTTAAATATTTTACAAAGTTTAAATGGATTTTAAAGGATGTCAAATATTTTAGGGTATTGAAAGACTCCAAGGAATATTTAACAGATTTTAATCATTTGAAGGAATTCCAAAGAATTGTAAATATCCAAGATTGTTTTTAAATATTTGAAATATTTTACAATATTTTAAGATTCCAAAGAATTTTTAATAGGCTTCAATAATTTGAAGGAATTCCAAAGAATTTAAAAAATCCTACAGCATTTTGAAAAGATTCCAAGAAATTTTCAACTGATTTCAATAATTAAATGAAATTTCAAAGAATTAAAAATAATTTTGGGTATTTTAAAAGATTTCCAACAAGTTGAAATATTTTAGGGCATTTTTTTTAATCCCAAGAAATTATCAAGGACTTTAAAAAGTTTCAAATTAATAAAAATTTAATAAAATTTCAAAGGACTTAAGATATTATTGGATATTTTAAAAGATTTAAAAAAATTTGAAATATTATAGAGCATTCATAAACATTCGAAAGAATTTCCGAAATCTTGAAACAGTTCCAAGAGATTTCAAAAGATTTGAAATATTTGACAGTATTTTTAAAAATGCCTAGGAATTTTTAACAGATTTCAATAATTTGAATGAATTCCAAAGAATTTTAAATATTCTAGCCTATTTTGAAAAGATTCCAAGAAATTTTCAACTGATTGTCTAATTATACTATTTTTCAATTAAAATTAAAACCTTTTTTTTTTTAATAATTAATATGGAATGGAAATTTAATTTTTAGTTTAAAATGTATCTATTTTAGTTGAAAATTCTTTGTTTTTTGTTGTTGTTGAAAATCATAATTTTGAAATGGAAATTTAAGGGTAATTTTATGTAATTTTCAGTAATTTTATGAGATTACAAAGAATTAAAAATATTTTTGGGTATTTTAAAAGATTTCAAAAAGTTTGAAATATTTGAGGGAATTCATAAACATTCGAAAGAATTTCCAAACTTTTGAAACAGTTTCAAGAGATTTCAAAAGATTTGAAATATTTTACAGTATTTTTAAAGATTCCTAAGAATTTTTAACATATTTTAATAATTTGAGTGAAATTCAAAGAATTTTAAATTTCTTAGGGTATTTTGAAAAAGATTGCAAGAAACTTTCAACTGATTTCAGTAATTCAATGAGATTTCAAAGAATTAAAAATATTTTTGGGCATTTTAAAAGATTTCAAACAGGTTGATATATTTTAAGGAATTTTTCAAAATCCCAAGAATTTATCAAGGACTTTAAAAAGTTTCAATGGATTTAAGAATTTTTCGAAGGATAAAAAATATTTTAGGGTATTTAAAAAAAAAAGCCAAGCATTTTCAAGAGCTTTAGGAAGTTATAAGAGCTTTCAAAAGAAGTCGAAGGATATAAAATATTTTACGTTTTTTTTTTAATATTCCAAGGAATTTTTAACAGATTTAAGAAATTAATTAAAATTTCAAAGGGATTTAAAATATTTTTGGATATTTTAAAAGATTTCAAAAAATTTGAAATATTTTGGGCATTCTTAAACATTCGAAAGAATTTACAAACTCTTAAAACAGTTACAAGTGATTTCAAAAGATTTCAGAAGATTTGAAATATTTTACGGTATTTTTAAAGATTTCTAAGAATTTTCAACAGATTTTAATAATTTGAGGGCCATTCCAAAGAATTATAAGTATCTTAAGCTATTTTGAAAAAATTCCCAGAAATTTTCAACTGTTTTCAGTAATTAAATGAGATTTCAAAGAATTAAACATATTTTTGGGTATTTTAAAAGATTTCCAACAAGTTGAAATATTTTAGGGCATTTTTTTTAATCCCAAGAAATTATCAAGGACTTTAAAAAGTTTCAAATTAATAAAAATTTAATAAAATTTCAAAGGACTTAAAATATTTTTTGATATTTTAAAAGATTTAAAAAAATTTGAAATATTATAGAGCATTCATAAACATTCGAAAGAATTTCCGAAATCTTGAAACAGTTCCAAGAGATTTCAAAAGATTTGAAATATTTGACAGTATTTTTAAAAATGCCTAGGAATTTTTAACAGATTTTAATAATTTGAGTGAAATTCAAAGAATTTTAAATAACCTAGCCTGTTTTGAAAAGATTCCAAGGAATTTTCAAGTACTTTTAGTAATTTAATTAGATTTCCAAAGATTAAAAATATTTTTGGGTATTTTAAATGATTTCAAACAAGTTGAAATATTTTAGGAAATTTTTAAAAAACCCAACAAATTATCAAGAGCTTTAAAAAGTTTCAAT
>NW_022873348.1:0-1561 GCF_010883055.1 Belonocnema kinseyi | reverse complement strand
AAATACTACACGAACTCTCGTTGAGAGACTATCGTTTCTAACCACACAATGATGAGGCATGTAATAAGACACAGGAGAATAGGATTCGTCCAGTTCTTTCGACATGTGACCTAGTTTTTCGTATTCAGTCATGAAGGCAGTATACTCTTTTTTGAGTTCAGGTTTTCTTTTTAATTTTCTTTCTAAATTCAAGAAACGACGCTCAGCTTGTTCTTTGGATTCACCCAACTGATCAAGGTTACCCTTGAAGGGGATTGTGACAATGAATATGCCATTTGCATCTCTCTTTACAGTTTTGCTAAAAAGAGATTCGCACAATTTCTCATCAATGGACTTCGATTTTTTATCCAAATGCTCTTCTAACTCCCAAAATTTTGCAATTTGTTTTTCGATGTTTATATTCTGAATCAAGTTGCAACGAACTGTATTGAATCGAGAAATTAGAGAAGAATTTGACATTGGACCCGCCAAGATCCAACCCAATCTAGTTTTTTGTAAAAGCAAACCTTGATCATTTAATTTTACTTGACCTATACAAATCAAAGTCCAAAAGATGTTATTTCCTATTAATATATCAATTTTTCCGGCCTTGTCAAATTCAGGATCTGCTAAATTGAGATGAGAAGGAATCTTTAAGGCGATTGTGCTAATTTTTGAATTTGGAGAATGAGTTGTGATCTCCGGAACGACAAGACAGGGAACCTTAAACTCAAAATTATTTTGTCTTGAAAGAATTTGAACGTTGTATCTATACTTGACACTGGAAGAAAGATTGTTTACTACGCTTAACGTCACATCTATTGGAATTTTCTGAAGATTGAGGGAGTCACAGAGTTTTTCTGTAATAAGGCCGGTTTGAGAACCATTGTCTAAAACAATGTGAGCTGTCTTCAATTGTTTATCCGAATTTGCTACCAGCACGGATGCTGTGGACAAGGCTCCATCGTTTTTTACATTAACGCAACAAGAAGATAGAGCTTTTGACTCTTGAGGTGCCGCAGCACTTGTTTCACTGCTCGATTCACCTTTTTCGAAATGTAACATTGTGTTGTGTTTACTATGGCACTTCTTGCAATTAGTACCTCTACACTGTTTCACATAATGGCCCGGTCTAAAACAATTCAAACAAACCTTGAAGCTCTTGATTTTCTCTGCCCTTTGTTGCGGCACGAGTTCAATAAATTTGGAACAATCTTGAATGAAATGTTCCCCATCACAAAACAAACAGTTCAATTTTTTAGCGAGAAAGGACTTGACTTTGGACTAATTACTATTATTGTTATTGTTAGACTTTGATTTAGCATTTTTGTCTATTTGCAAGTTATTTATTTCTAGAGTCTCAAGCATATCCGACCTAGCCTTTAAAAAATTCTTTAGATCTTCCAATGTACGAAATTCGTTCTCTGTTTTTTCTTTCTTCCAAGCACGTGCGGTTATTTTATCAAGTTTGGTCGTGACGATATATATCAACAGCACGTCCCACTGGTCAGTCGGCTGATTCAGTGCGTTAAGAGCTCTCAAATGTTTGTTTAAAGTGTCCAAGACCTTGCGAATCTGAGCA
>NW_022873347.1:0-1582 GCF_010883055.1 Belonocnema kinseyi | reverse complement strand
TAAATTGATTAATAATCTCTTTTATTTTATTGGTATTAAAACTGTAGTTTCGAATATAATTTAATTTCGAGAGAAGCCCTCCAAATAGAAAAGTATATCAATGAACATTAAGCAAACAAAAGTGCAAATTTTTCATAATTTTTCGAGTGTTTCAGTAAAGAAAAAACACTTTTTTACCGAAATCTACGGAAAGATAAATTGATTAATAATCACTTTTATTTTATTGATATTAAAACTGTAGTTTCGAATATAATTTAATTTCGAGAGAAGCTCGCCAAATAGAAAAGTATATCAATCAACATTAAATAAATAAAAGTTCAATTTTTGCATTATTTTTCGAGTGTTTTAGTAAAGAAAAAACACTTTTTTACCAAAATCTACGGAAAGATAAATTGATTAATAATCACTTTTATTTTATTGATATTAAAACTGTAGTTTCGGATATAATTTAATTTCGAGAGAAGCCCTCCAAATAGAAAAGTATATCAATCAACATTAATTAAACAAAAATAATTTTGCATTATTTTTCGAGTGTTTTGGTAGAAAAAAACACTTTTTTTACCGAAATCTGCGGAAAGATAAATTGATTAATAATCACTTTCATTTTATTGATATTAAAACTGAAGCTTCGAATATAATTAAATTTCTAGAGAAGCCCTCCAAATAGAAAAGTATATCAATCAACATTACATAAACAAAAGTGCAAATTTTGCATTATTTTTCGAGTGTTTTGGTAGAAAAAGACACTTTTTTACCGAAATCTACGGAAAGATAAATTGATTAATAATCACTTTTATTTTATTGAGAATAAAACTGTAGTTTCGAATATAATTAAATTTCAAGAGAAGCCCACCAAATAAAAAAGTATATCAATCAACATTAAATAAACAAAAGTTCAATTTTTGCATTATTTTTCTAGTGTTTTAGTAAAGAAAAAACACTTTTTTACCAAAATCTACAGAAAGATAAATTGACTAATAATCACTTTTATTTTATTGATATTAAAACTGTAGTTTCGAATATAATTAAATTTCGACAGAAGCCCGCCGAATAGAAAAGTATACCAATCAACATTAAGTAAACAAAAGTGGAAATTTTGCATTATTTTTCGAGTGTTTTGGTAGAAAAAAATACTTTTTTACCGAAATCTGTGGAAAGATAAATTGATTAATAATCACTTTCATTTTATTGATATTAAAACTGAAGCTTCGAATATAATTAAATTTCTAGAGAAGCCCTCCAAATAGAAAAGTATATCAATCAACATTACATAAAAAAATTGCAAATTTTGCATTATTTTTCGAGTGTTTTGGTAGAAAAAAATACTTTTTTACCGAAATCTGCGGAATGATAAATTGATTAATAATCACTTTCATTTTATGGATATTAAAACTGTAGTTTCGAATATAATTTAATTTCCAGAGAAGCCCTTCAAATAGAAAAGTATATCAATCAACCTTAAATAAACAAAAGTGCAAAATTTGCATTATTTTTCGAGTGTCTTGGTAGAAAAAACACTTTTTTACCGAAATCTACGGAAAGACAAATTGATTAATAATCACCTTTATTTTATTGATATTAA
>NW_022873346.1:0-1135 GCF_010883055.1 Belonocnema kinseyi | reverse complement strand
GGTAGAGGGGAAGTGACTTTTTTCGCCGGACGCGCCGTCTACATTTATGGCGGGCAACTAAGCCCGCACCGCATCTACGTTTATAATATCTTTGTATATACCCACTCCTTGATTTTCATACGAAACTTTCAGTATATGAAACGTCAGTGAGTGTTCGAGAATAGGGTTCATTAAGTCATTCGAAAGTCGTAAGATTCGTATACGAAAAAAACTCGAGAATAGAGCCCCTGCATTTATCTATTGCAGGACTATTTCAAGTGAATTGGGCGCCCAGGTTATTGATTAATATTCTGTACGGTTAATTTTTGCTTAAAAAAATTATAAACAATCCATTATAAATTTTTAGTTATAATAAATTCAATTTTTTAAAACATTCATACAAAATATCATGTTTAATTATCTTATAAAAAGACCTTAGTAACCTTAAATTCTTCATGAAATTGAATTGAAAATGCTACCATAGATTGAATACGACCCTCAGCCCCCTTTCTTCGGCGCACGTCACATATATATATATTACTCGTAGTTCGACTGAATACTTGTAGAGGCGCGACAAGCAACCATATATTTGGTCGCGCCAATTTATAGTGCATTTGAAATCCAAAATAGTAATAATCTAATTTTACTTTATAAACAAATGAAAAAATCATTTTAAATGAGTAGAAAAGGTCTTGAAGGAATTCGAAAATTAAACTACTTAATATCTTTGCAAAGATATGTATACTCACGTATGGCGATTCAAAGGATTTATGAGCCGCATATACGAATTTGCTAGTTATAAAGAGTTGATATTAAAAAACTGTAATAACTTTTTGAAATCAAAATCAGGTCCAAAATGTAACAGAGGTTAGTATACAAAATTTAATAAAAAATTTGAATTTAAAAGTTTCTTTTTTATTTAAGGGCATGTGACACAGCTAAATACCTATATTACCGACCACAGTTTTTCAGTTCACTGAATTTTTTTTTGAACCTAAGAACTTTTTTTGTAAATAAAATATCGAGCTGAAACTTTGGGAAATGTATTAGAGTCAAATAAAGTATGTTTAGGTACTGCATTTTAGTAGGAACTTCACTGAAAATTATTTCATCTTTTTTCTGAACCTCAACATTTTTTGAACGTTCGAACTTTTTT
>NW_022873345.1:0-2125 GCF_010883055.1 Belonocnema kinseyi | reverse complement strand
TACCATTCGAAATTCATCGCTGAATAAAGTTGGTTATTTCCTATTTTTATAAAAGCGTTCATCGGAATATGAAGATGATCAATATAAGGGGGAGCTGGAGCAATACGAAGGAGCAGGTTAGCATAATTATGGAACTGTGCCGTCCGTATATAATAAATATCAGCATAGAACGACTGTATATTTGGGCTCATGAACCGGGGTACATGCGAATCGGACACGCGGATGATCAATCCACGATACAAAGTGCCGTCCCACGTTTTTACGAAAACAGTATTCTGTTCCAATGGAGGAAGTCCTGTTATCCCACCTGCAACTGATTTTGTAAAAAAAATTGACATTAATGCATGAATATTTTGTACAGTATAACATTGAATGTTTCAAAATTTTGAAAAATCAAAGCTCCAAAAAGAATGTACTATGTACGCAAGAAAACAAAACTCTCTTCGCCAAGGAAGAGAACGCCAGGGAGGGCTGGGACAGTTTTTTTTCATTGAAGCACTAGTTTCAGGTTTGTTCTTACAACCCCTTCGAATGACCGAAGTCAGATAGGTCTTACGTCATAACTGAACTTAGCACCTAGCGGCGAATTGACTTATTATTTTGGACAGGATTTTTTATCACAAAATATATTTTTCGCTTAAAGTTGAATGTTGGACGTATATTTTAAACAATAAAATACAGAAACAATAGAGAATGCAATTCACGCATGGATCCCAGATTAGTAATGTGTACCTTAAAGAAAAAAAGGGGTGTGGGTACACGAATGGTGGTCGTTTGCTACATCCTAGGTGCACAAAATGCATTACATTTTTAATTAATTGCAATAAAACAAGAACCAGGCTATTTTTCGAAAAAAGCTCTTTGTACAAGTCTATATTTAGGCATTTATATTCTGTGGTTGATATATGAAATCATACAATTCCGAAATGTAGGAGAAAAGCTTGATCAAGTAATACATGGGCTAATTTTCAAACATGAGGAAGCGTTTTAAAGGGAATAAACGCTTGTTAAACGCTGATCAAGAGGAATTGTTTTTTGAGAAACCTATCAGAAGTGTATCGTTAGAAAACTTGCCTAGACTTTTGCTTCTTGCTTATGAAAAGGACTTGGACCGTTTTGCAGACTTGTTTGTGGTAATGAGGAAAATTTCTGAAGAATTATGTGAATATTGCGAGATAAATGACTTGGATTTCAATATAGATGAAACCAAAATTTTAATCTTCGGAGAAGGAGGGTATGGACATAATAAGAAACATTAACCTTTTATTTATTTTTCATATATGAACCAGTGATTCTTGTACAAATATAAACTATGCCCGAGTAAAAATCCTTCGAGTTTAGTTCGACTTGAATTATTCCCAATGAAGACATGCTGAGGTTGAAAAGTTTGACCGGAGCATGTTTCAGTTTTGAGACGGATCCAAACTTCAATTTATGTTTTGAGACAAGCTTCTATGCCTTCCCGATTCAAAATATAGATTCTCCTATCAACCTCTAAATACTCGATCATGGAGGCTTTGAGAGGATCTAAAGAGTTTTTATTCCATTCTAATTTTAGCATTCTTTAGCTCCTCCAAAGCTGCAGGTATTTCCATTTCTGCATACTTTGAGGTTCAAGGTGGGGTATAGTGATAACCTCGTCAGAGACTCATAGACTATCAATTTAATGCTAATTCCTATATTCTCTTGCGCATGCGTCCTAGAGTGCGCGCTTTTTGGAAATGGGCAAAATTTCAAATTGAATATTATTGGATATTTTTACATGAGACGTCAAACTAAGATGATGTCTAATAGCTGAAGAGAAAAAATCTAATGCATAAGAATAAATTTTATTTTTAATATACATGATAAAATCTTACCAAAAGCGTGATTACTTTCTAAATTTGAAATTGTAAAATATAAATAGCTGATATTGAAATTATACTAATTCAGTTTTAAAAAATGGAAATTAGTATTCATTTTTTAGTGCCAAATTAAAGGAACTGTTTACAGCATGAATGCTGACGTCCTAAATGAAAATGCCTGATAAAAATTTTAGCATGAAAAAAACAATATGATTTTTTCAATACCTTCTTCATTAAAATTTTAAAATCTTTATACTATAAGATAATAACGCTTATGAAAA
>NW_022873344.1:0-2010 GCF_010883055.1 Belonocnema kinseyi | reverse complement strand
AAGTAAAATTTTTAACAAAGAAATTAATTTGAAGGCAAATAGTTGAATTTTCAACTATAATTATGAATCCTTAATAAGAATAAATTAATTTTGTTACTAAGTCCTTCAACTGTAAGTGAAAGTTCATCATTAATTTTCTTGGTCAAAAATTCCTGTTATTGGTTGAGAATTTAACAACTTTATTGAAAATTTATTTTTTCGATTAAAATTTTTTTTCATCTGAAAATGTAACTATTCTAGGATTGATTAAAAATTAATCGTTTTTATCTGGAAATTGAACTATTCAATTTTTGATTGAAACTTCATCCTGTACATTGTATTAGTTAAAACACCAATTATTTGATAGAAAATTAATTTAATTTGTTAAAAAGCAAACTTTTGGGTTGTAAATTGATATATTTTGTTAATTAGATTTTTTCCTAAAATTTAAAAAACTATAAAACAAAAAAATTTCCTTAAAATCTTCCGGATTCTTTTTTTTTTTAATTTTTAAAATGTTTTCAAATACTCACTTAAAATTTAGTTGTCAAAATAAAAAATCATTTTCAATGTTCTTAGCAATCACAGCAATTTTTGTTATTGTTTTTAAATACTGTACAATTCTCAAAAAGCTTGTTTTTTTTTTTAAATCTGCAAAAGTATAAATCGTGTTTCAAATTATTTGAAATAATTTCAAGTTTTAAATTAATTCTGAATCTTTTTTTAAATTAAAATTGTAACGTTTGAAGTTAAAATTTAGCTCATTACAAATTTTACAATTCAAGGCTTTCTATTTCGAACCATTCTGTTCAAATTTGTATAGTTTTTAACAGTTGTTTGTAATAGATTGTTTTAAATGAACGGTAAAATATTGCTGATAATTAACGAAATTTTCTTTTTTTAATTAAAAAATTTCAAATTGAATGGGTTGAAAATAAAATTTTTTTAGACTGAAATAATATTTCAAGTCATAATCGAAAACAAATAAATTAATTTTCTAAGAAATAATTGGTGTTTTAACTAATACAATTCACAGGACAAAGTTTAACCAAAAATGGAATAGTTGAATTTCCAGATAAAAGCTGTGACAAAAAATTGAATTGAACAAGGAAAAAAACGAATTTTCAACAAAATTGTTAAATTTTCAAGGGAAAAGGTGAATTTTTGACCAATAAAATTAATGTTCTATAAAAAAAAAACGATTTTCAAACTTAACCAATATATACGATTAATTTTTAATCAATCCTATAATAGTTACATTTTCAGATAAAGATAAATAATTTTTAACGGAAAAAATTTATTTTCAACAAAGTTGTTGAATTGTCAACCAATCAGATGAATTTTCGACCAAGAAAATTAATGATCTACAAAAAAGACAAATTTCAAATAAAATACATGAATTTTAAACGAAATTATTTAATTTTAAAGTCAAAAAGACGAATTATCTACAAAAAGTTGAATTTTTTAAACGAATAAATATGAGTTTTCAATCAAAGAGTTAAAATTTGAACCAAATAGTTAAATTTGCAACCATAATTAAAAATCCTTGTTAAAAAAAAACATTTTTTTTTACAGAGTAGTTCAACTCTTTGTGAAATAATCGACCTTTAAACCCAAGAAGATGTACAGTTTATATTTTAACCAAACAATTGCATTTCTGACCCAAAATGATACATTCTCAACCAAAAAGATTAAATTTCTACCAAAAAGGTCCATTTTAATTTTAATAAATTTTTCAATTTTAAAGTCAAAGAGAGTATTATCTTCAAAAAGCTGAATTTTTAACCTAATTTAAAGGCAAATAGTTGAATTTTCAACTGTAATTATGAATCCTTAATAAGAAAAAATTAATTTTTTTAATAAGTAGTTCAACTTTAAGTGAATAATCGAATTTTCCAACCAAAAATCATAATTTTAATTTTTAACAACATAGTTGCATTTAAAACAAAACGACTTTGCAACCAAAAAATATTAACAGTTGATAATTCAACCGAAAAATGTAATTTTTAATCAAAAAGTATAAATTTTCCA
>NW_022873343.1:0-1417 GCF_010883055.1 Belonocnema kinseyi | reverse complement strand
CTCAACTAAGAATGTCTATCGGCTGACTTGTTTCTAGGTTGTTTTGCAAATTTACAAGACCTATTAATTACTTAAACAATTTTAATTAAAAAATTTAAGAGTCTGCCCTTTTTTCTACAATTTAATTTGTTTAGAGAGTCAACTAAGAATGTCTATCGGCTGAATTGTTTCTAATTTGTTTGCAAAAACACAAGACCTTTTTTCTTCAAGATGATTTGTGTAGGGACCCAAGTAAGAACGTCTATCGGATGACTTTTTCTATGATGCTTTGTAAATTTACAAGACCTATTAATTATTTAAACAATTTTTATTTAAAAAATTAAGAGATGCCCTTTTTTCTACAAGTTAATTTGTTTAGGGACTCAACTAAGAACGTCTATCGGATGAGTCTTTTCTATTTTGCTTTGCAAATTTACAATACGAATTAATTGTTTAAACAATTTTGATTAAACAAGTTAATAGTTTGCCCTTTTTTCTTCAAGTTAATTTTTTTAGGGACTCAACTAAGAATGTCTATCGGACGACTCGTTTATATGTTGCTTTGCAAAATTACAAGACGAATTAATTGATTAAACAATATTTATTAAAAAAATTAATAGTCTGCCCTTTTTTCTACAAGTTAATTTGTTTATGGACTCAACCAAGAATGTCTATCGGATGACTCATTCCTATGTTGCTTTACAAATTGACAAGACGAATTAATTGTTCAAACAATTTTAATTATAAAAATTCATGGTTTGCCCTTATTTCTTCAAGTTAACTTGTTCAGGAACTCAAATAAGAATGTCAATCGGCTGACTTGTTTCTAGGTTGTTTTGCAAATTTACAAGAAATATTAATTATTTAAACAATTTTTATTAAAGAAGTTAAGAGTTTGCACTTTTTTCTCCAAGTTAATTTGCTCAGGGAACCAAATAAGAATGCCTATCGGATGACTCGTTTCTGTGCTGCTTTGCAAATTTACAAGACGAAATCATTGTTTAAACAATTTTAATTAAAAAAATTGATAGTTTGCCCTCTTTTCTTCAAGTTAATTTGTTTAGGGACTCAACTAAGAATGTCTATCATATGACTGGTTTCTATGTTGTTTTGCAAATTTACAATACCTATTAATTATTTAAAACATTTTAATTAAAGAAATTAAGAGCTTGCACTTTTTTCTACAAGTTAATTTGTTTAGGGAACCAAACAAGAATGACTATCGGTTGACTCGTTTCTATGTTGCTTTCCAAATTTACAAGACGAATTAATTGTTTAAACAACTTTAATTTAAAAAATTAATAGTGTGCACTTTTTTCTGCAAGTTATTTTGTTCAGGGACTCAACTAAGAATGTCTATCGGATGACTCTTTTCTATGTTGCTATAAAAATTTATAAGACCTATTAATTATTTGAACAATTTTAATTTGGAAAATTA
>NW_022873342.1:0-2236 GCF_010883055.1 Belonocnema kinseyi | reverse complement strand
CTCTTTGGTTTATAAATTCAACTATTTTGTTGAACATTATTCCAGTTTTGACAGAAACTTTCATCGGTTAAATTAAAAACTCGATTTTTAATTTGGAAATTTTTACTGTTAAATTCGCAATCAGATTTATTCTCTTTCGTTTAAAAATTCAACTATTTTGTGGAACATTATTCTAATTTTTACAGAAACTTTTCATGGGTTAAATAAAAAACTCGATTTTTAATTTGAAAATTTTTACTATTAAACATCGCAATCAGAATTAATCTCTTTCGTTTAAAAATTCAACTATTTTGTGGAACATTATTCCATTTTCAACAGAAACTTGCAACGCTTAAATTAAAAACTCGATTTCTAATTTGAAAATTTCTACTATTCAATTACTCAATCAGAATTAATCTCTTTCGTTAAAAAATTCAACTGTTTTGTTCAACATTATTCCAATTTCTACAGAAACTTTCATCGGTTAAACTAAAAACTCGATTTTTAATTTGAAAATTTTTACTGTTCAATTTCTCAATTAGAATTCATCTCTTTCCTTTAAAAATTCAACTATTTTGTTGAATATTATTCCAATTTTGATAGAAACTTTCATGGGTTAAATAAAAAATTCGGTTTTTAATTTGAAAATTATTACTATTAAAATTCGCTATCAGATTTATACTCTTTGGTTTAAAAATTCAACTATTTTGTTGAACATTATTCCAATTTCGACAGAAACTTTCATCGGTTAAATTAAAAACTCGATTTTCAATTTGGAAATTTATACTATTAAATTTTGCAATCAGAATTAATCTCTTTCTTTTAAAAATTCAACTATTTTGTTGAACATTATTCCATTTTCGAAACAAACTTTCATAGGTTAAATTAAAAACTCGATTTTTAATTTGGAAATTTTTACGATTAAAATTCGCAATCAGATTTATTCTCTTTCGTTTAAAAATTCAACTATTTTGTTGAACATTATTCTAATTTTTACAGAAACTTTTCATGGGTTAAATAAAAAACTCGATTTTTAATTTGAAAATTTTTACTATTAAACATCGCAATCAAAATTTAATCTCTTTCGTTTAAAAATTCAACTATTTTGTTGAACATTATTCCATTTTCAACAGAAACTTGCAACGCTTAAATTAAAAACTCGATTTTTAATTTGAAAATTTTTACTATTAAATTCCGCAATCAGAATTGATCTCTTTCCTTTAAAAATTCAACTATTTTGTTCAATATTATTCCAATTTCGACAGAAACTTTCATCGGTTAAATTAAAAACCCGATTTTTAATTTTAAAATTTTTACTATTCAATTTCTCAATTAGAATTCATCTCTTTCCTTTAAAAATTCCACTATTTTGTTGAAGATTATTCCAATTTCGACAGAAACTTTCATCGTTTAAATAAAAAACTCGGTTTTTTAATTTGAAAATTATTACTATTAAAATTCGCAATCAGGTTTATTCTCTTTGGTTTATAAATTCAAATATTTTGTTGAACATTATTCCAGTTTTGACATAAACTTTCATGGGTTAAATTAAAAACTCGATTTTTATTTTGGAAATTTATACTATTAAATTTCGCAATCAGATTTATTCTCTTTCGTTTAAAAATTCAACTATTTTGTTGAACATTATTCTAATTTTGCCAGAAACTTTCATAGGTTAAATAAAAAACTCGATTTGTAATTTGAAAATTTTTACTATTAAATTCCGCAATCAGAATTAATCCCTTTCCTTTAAAATTCAACTATTTTCTTGAATATTATTCCAATTTCGACAGAAACTTTCATCGGTTAAATTAAAAATTCGACTTTTAATTTGGATATTCTTAATATTAAAAATCGCAATCAGATTTATTCTCTTCCATTTAAAAATTCAACTATTATGTTGAACATTATTCTAATTTTTACAGAAACTTTTCATGGGTTAAATAAAAAACTCGATTTTTAATTTGAAAATTTTTACTATTAAATATGGCAATCAGAATTAATATCTTTCGTTTAAAAATTCAACTATTTTGTTGAACATTATTCCATTTTCAACAGAAACTTGCAACGCTTAAAATAAAAACTCGATTTTTAATTTGAAAATTTTTACTATTAAATTCCGCAATCAGAATGAATCTCTTTCCTTTAAAAATTTAACTATTTTGTTGAATATTATTCCAATTTCGACAGAAACTTTCATCGGTTAAATTAAAAACTCGATTTTTAATTTTTAAATTTTTACTATTCAATTTCTCAA
>NW_022873341.1:0-1886 GCF_010883055.1 Belonocnema kinseyi | reverse complement strand
AGTCGGAATCGTGAGGAATTTTTTCGTCGATTTGTGACTGTGGATGAAACATGGATACACCATTGCACTCCTGAGACAAAGGAACAATCCAAACAGTGGATTGCCACAGGTGAACCAGCTCCAAAGAAGGCAAAGACCGTAAAGTCAGCTGGTTAGGTTATGGCTACAGTTTTTTGGGATGCACGTGGAATTATACTTATTGACTACTTGGAAAAGGGTAAAACAATCACTGGTGAATATTATGCATCATTATTAGAGCAGCTGAAAGAAGAAATTAAAAAAACCACCACATTGGGCGAGAAAAAAATTCTCTTTCATCACGACAACGCCCGAGTTCAAACATGCTTCGTTTCAATGGCTAAAATTGAAGAACTAAAATTCGAATTGGTCGAACACCCACCGTATTCACCAGATTTAGCCCCCAGTGACTTTTTCTTATTTCCAAACTTGAAAATAAAAAAAAATTTACCCAAAAAAAAATTTTTTTATACTTCATTCTAAGGACTTATTGAACTACCCTCGTATTTAGTATTTTCCTCTTAAATAAATTATAATTTTTTGTATATATGTGACTTTCATTGAGGCTGTAAATATTAATTTCAGGAAACACTATACAAATGAAAAACATAAGAAATCGGCAAGTCTAAAAAAGGAACGAGGTAGCTTAACAGACTTTACTTGAAGTAATGAGATTGCTATTTCTTGAAACTTAAAAATAGGCTAAACACACCAATTGATTCGTTTCTGTTGATATGAAACAGGTAAAATGAAAATACACCTTCTTTGTTTTTTAATTCCCTAAAATTAGGAGCGTAATCAATTCTAAAATGGAAAATACAATTTTTCTGATTACAAAAATACATGACAATTTTAAAAGGAGTTAAATAAATCAGTAAATAAAAAAATAACTTATCACAAATTTTTGTAGGTTTCTAGTCTTTTTTGGAAGAGCACCTGTTGTCTATTATTTTTTTTAATGATGCAAAATTAAAAAAAAAAAAAACAATTTTTCTGGTGGAAATTTTTTTTTCTTCACAATCTGCATAGTTTCACTGCAAAATTATCATTTGAGTTAAAAAATTTCTTTTCTTCTTCCAAATTGAACTATTTTCATACATTGTTCAAAAATTACTTTATCAACTGCAAATTTGACTAATGTATATTCGGTTCACAATTAATGTACTCGTATATTGTTAAAATCAACCTTTTTTGCAGAAATGTAATCTTTTTTGTTAAAAATTCATTGTTTAGACTTAACAAAATAATTTTTATCTAAAATAATGTTTTTGAATAAGAGTTTAATCAAATCATTTTTGCTTGAACGTCTGGCTTCTTTAGTTGAGAATTCTATTTTTTTATAAATTTCTGTATTTTGTTAAAACTTTTACTTTTGCAGTCACTAATTCACTTTTTTCGTAAAAAAATTGACTATTAGAGATATCAAATTTCATTAAATATTAAAATATTTGTTCGCAATTTCATTTATTTCGTTCAAAATTAATCATTTTTTGTAGAAAATTAGTTTTTTCTTTATTGTAAATTAATTGTATTTAACTAAAAATTTTACTACATGTTTTGTAGAAATTTGGTTTGACATGTCACCTTTGATGGCCGAAAAATGGCTTGTATCTTTTTATTAAACAGTATTTTTTAACTAAAAATTGAGATATTTCATTTTCCGTAGCAAATTTTGATATGAGAATTTAATCTTTTTGATAGCCAATTTATGTGTTTCATTAAAAACTTATTTCTTGAACGTCAAATTAAACAGCTTTATTTTTTGTTAACAAAGGGGGAGGGTCGGTAAGGCCGGTTTTTGGCCTAATTTATTTTTGGACCAAAAAATCAGAAAAAATCATGGTAGTATCTTATAAGTATCCCGAGTC
>NW_022873340.1:0-1123 GCF_010883055.1 Belonocnema kinseyi | reverse complement strand
TTCAATGTTTCTATTGCAAAACATGAGCATTTCCTGGAGAAATTAAAAATTCCCTAATACTCTACTTGAACGAAAATTTAATTTTATGATCAGGTGAAATATTCCCCAAAACCCAACTTAAAGAAAATTATAATCTTTAGAAGTAAATCTTTTGTGATATAAGTTATATACAGATGTCTACTGTATAGTTTCACTTTAAGAAGGCCGTAAATAATGATTATATTGAGAGTGTGGTTTTTCCACTGATTAAGCATAATAATGGATGGAAAATTTATGAATCTTAAGGGACCACTGTCCCCGTTTGAATAATAAAGGTAGTTAAATGGGGCAGTATTCAATTCATTGCCACCTACCTGGTCCAGTAAGCCTAGACCAGTGGTCGGCACGCTCTTGTCCTGGCTGCCCTTCGACCTACTTCCAGGGCAGTACCTGCGAGCTTGGCCAGACCACCCCTTTCCTCGGGGGTCCTTTGTTATAAAATGGGAAAAAAATGTGAGATTAAAAGATTCGTAATTTTGCGATCAGTGACTTAAAAGTAATATATTTGGCACCTACGTAATATAATTGTTTAAATAATTAATTTTTTCAAAAAATGAAAAAGACCTGGAGATATTGCCGAGGAGAATCCAGAACTATCTTCACTTCTTCTTTAGGACTTTTGGTTTTTTTTATAATGAAGGATAAATAATCAAATCCATATGCGCCATGGGATATCGTAAAGCTAAATTTAAATTTTCAGTTAAAATATAAAATTTTTTCTCAGTCCTAAGTTCAAGTATTTGCTTAAAAGTTCAGGTTATTTGTTAAAAATTAATTCTTGTTGGTAATACATTTTTTTCTTGGTTAAAAATAATCTTTTCGATTGAAATTTCATATATTTAATTAAAAATTCATTTTTGTTGTTAAAGATTCATTAAAATGGTAATTATTTAACCAAAAAAATGAAGTTCAAATGAAATAGAGGGATTCTTAATACAAGAGATTAAGTATCAACCAAAAAATTTACTTTTGTACTAAAAATGATAAATCTTTAGCTCTCTATAATCAATAATTAAATATTAAAATTTTCAACCAAATGAACCAAGTTTCATTCAAAAAGTTAAATTTTTAACCCAGAATGTTT
>NW_022873339.1:0-1622 GCF_010883055.1 Belonocnema kinseyi | reverse complement strand
TCGAAGTCAAGAAGAACCATGTCAGGCCTCGAGTGAGCAACAGAAACAATTGTCGAGAATATAAAGTTCCAGTATATGCGGCACTTCCCATTCTCGACAATATGACTCAATTTCCCTAGGAGCATTTAGAGGACCGATATTAAGGTTAATGCCGTAGAAGTGACAGAGATGGTAATAAAGCACTCTTAGTGCCGAATTGTGCCTTTGAATGTAGGTCGTTCCCGCGTGTGTTGGACAACTAGATAGTATGTGAGCTAAATGCTCGGGGTGTGCATGGCACGCCCTGCAGCTATCATCGGGAATGTCTTGGCTCAAAATGTGGCGACGGTATGTTAAGGTAGAAATGACACCGTCTTGGCATGCAAAAATAAAACCCTCTTTACCAGATTTCAATCCAGGCGATTTAAGGAAAGCAAACGTTAGCTCACAAGACGTTGACTGATCCTTCACATTTCTGTGGAAGATACCGTGCATCCTCTTATCGAGGAGCTGTTCACGAAAGTTTTCTCTTGTACTTTCTTAATCCGGGATTTCAGGAGTGAGTACTCGAGATAGATAAGATATGATGCATTTTGCTCACCCCTAATACTGAAGTCAAGTCCGCGTGTTTCAGCAGCCTCCTCCGCTGCTTTGTACAGAAATGCTCATTTGCCTACTTTTTCATGATTCCTGACCATTTTAAGAAGAGGGTATCTTCCATTTGCAACTCTATGTATTGTACCCAGAATAATCCTGTTGTGAAAACATTCAAGACTAAATATTCCGCGACCCCCTTGACGGCGTGAGATGTACAGTCGCGGAACGGAAGACTTAAGATGCATGCTTTTGTTCATGTGCATAACCTTTCTTGTCCCGATATCAAGAGATCTGAGCTCGTTCTTCGTCCATAGAACTACTCCAAATGAATAGAGTAGTACCGGTACGGCAAGCATGTTCGTTGCAGATACTTTGTTTCTTGCCGATAGTTGGGAAGACCAAATTTATCGGATGAGACTTTTGTATCTGCTTCGGAGTGTATCCTTTATAGAATTTACATCCTGAATGCGGCTCTGTGGAACGCCCAGGTATGTATAAGTCTCTCCAGCGCAAAGGTGTCGTAGGGCGCTTCTATCAACGAGCTCAGGATCTTCAGGGATGCCATTAAGTTTTCCTCGCTTCAAATAAACCTTGGCGTATTTGTCTAACCCAAATTCCATTCCAATTTCCTTAGTATATCGTTCGACAATCCCCAGAGCTAGATGCAGTTGCTCTCTGTTTTTAGCATAGATCTTAAGATCGTCCATGTAAAATACATGAGTGACCTTGTACTTTCGATCTGCAGGTTTGCCTCACAAGTATCCGTCGGAATGGCGAAGTGCTAGAGATAGGGGCAATAATGTAAGGCAAACGAGGAGTGGGCTCATGGTGTCGCCCTGAAAGACACCTCTCTGAAGGGTGACCTTGTTAGTTGTCACACGATTTTTGCCAGATGAGATAGTAAATCTGGTTTTCCAAAGCGGCATCAATCTCTCTATGCGCCCAATTATTTGCGGATGAACCTTTAAGATTTCCAAAAGACAGATGATAAGTCTATGGGAGGTCGAATCGAAAGCTTTCCGATAATCAATCCAGGCCATCGATAG
>NW_022873338.1:0-1406 GCF_010883055.1 Belonocnema kinseyi | reverse complement strand
GGGCTTCTATCGAAATTAAATTATATTCGAAACTACAGTTTTAATATCAATAAAATAAAAGTGATTATTAATCAATTTATCTTTCCGTAGATTTCGGTAAAATAGTGTGCTTTTCTACCAAAACACTCGAAAAATAATGCAAAATTTGCAATTTTTTTTATTTAATGTTGATTGCTATAGTTTTCTATTAGGCGGTCTTCTCTCGAAATTAAATTATATTCGAAACTACAGTTTCAATATCAATAAAATAAATGTGATTATTAATCAATTTATCTTTCCGTAGATTTCGGTAAAAAAGTGTTTTTTTCTACCAAAACACTCGAAAAATAATGCACAATTTGCAATTTTTTTATTTAATGTTGATTGATATAGTTTGCTATTTGGCGGGCTCCTCTCGAAATTAAATTATATTCGAAACTACAGTTTTAATGTCAATAAAGTAAAAGTGATTATTAATCAATTTATCTTTCCGTAGATTTCGGTAAAAAAGTGTTTTTTTTTACCAAAACACTCGTAAAATAATGCAAAATTTGCATTTTTTTTATTTAATGTTGATTGATATAGTTTTCTATTTGGCGGGCTTCTCTCGAAATTAAATTATATTCGAAACTACAGTTTTAATATCAATACAATAAAAGTGATTATTAATCAATTGATCTTTCCCTAGATTTCGATAAAAAAGTTTTTTTTTCTACCAAAACACTCGAAAAATAATGCAAAATTTGCAATTTGTTTTATTTAATGTTGATTGATATAGTTTTCTATTCGGCGGGCTTCTCTCGAAATTAAATTATATTCGAAAATACAGTTTTAATATCAATACAATAAAAGTGATTATTAATCACTTTATCTTTCCGTAGATTTCGGTAAAAAAGTGTTTTTTTCTACCAAAACACTCGAAAAATAATGCACAATTTGCAATTTTTTTTATTTAGTGTTGATTGACATAGTTTTCTATTTGGCGGACTTCTCTCGAAATTAAATTATATTCGAAACTACAGTTTTAATATCGATAAAATAAAAGTGATTATTAATCAATTTATCTTTCCGTGGATTTCGGTAAAAAAGTGTTTTTTTCTACCAAAACACTCGAAAAATAATGAAAAATTTGCACTTTTGTTTATTTAATGTTGATGGATATAGTTTGCTATTTGGCGGGCTTGTCTCGAAATTAAATTATATTCGAAACTACAGTTTTAATATCAATAAAATAAAAGTGATTATTAATCAATTTACCTTTCCGTAGATTTCGGTAAAAAATTGTTTTTTTCTACCAAAACACTCGAAAAATAATGCAAAATTTACACTTTTGTTTACTTAATGTTGATTGATATAGTTTTCTATTTGGCGGGCTTCTCTCGAAATTAAATTATATTCGAAACTACAGTTTTAATATCAATAAAATA
>NW_022873337.1:0-1129 GCF_010883055.1 Belonocnema kinseyi | reverse complement strand
AAAATTATTTTTAAAATGGGGAACTATAATTTTTGCATTTTGAAAAATTTATTTCTATTCTAAAATATTCCATATTAGATATCTAGTTGTCAGTCAGTTTGATTTGTTGTTCACTGATTGTTTAAACAAATTATAAGTTTTATAAACAATATCATTGTTTAAATAATAATTTTTTTTATGATTCAAAAATCACCTAGAGATGTGGACGAGAGGCCTTCAACGATACCTTCAGTTTTTTTCTGGGACGATTAGTTCGTTCTAGCTATAGTTCCCACTTTTATAAATCATTTTCAATGGATTTTTCGAGTCAGAGTGGAGGGGGTAAAAACAATGTTTAAATTGGAATTTTTGCAGTTTGAAAAATTTATTTCAATTCTAAAATATTCCATATTAGATATCTAGTTGTCAGTCAGTTGTAATGGTTGTTCACTGATTGTTTAAAGAAATTATAAGTTTTATAAACAATATCATTGTTTAAATAAGAATTTCTTTTCAATGATTCAAAAATAACCTAGAGATATGGATGAGAGGCCTTCAACGATACCTTCAGTTTTTTTCTGGGTCAAACTTTAATACTACTGTAACCATAGCATCACACTTCAGAATTTAAAGCATGATCAATTTTTTAATATTTTAATAATATTTTATTTGAATCAACAAAATAAGAAACAATAGCATATGCTTTTGAATAATAGTGTGTGAAGGACTATCTAGATTCTATAAAGACCCAATTAATAGGTCCTCATTGGGTCGCCTACTGATAACCTGGCTAGCTGAGCGTGACGCTTTCGTTTGCGCCCTCGATAGATTTCCACTTTAGGGCCTCGGTAGAAAATAGGAAATCTAGACAGGGCCTCTTACGAACCAAGTTATAATTTCTACCCGGGGGTGAGTTTACCCGAGTCGTAATTAATCTACTGACGTTTACTCCACTTCGCTAATTACCTGTCATATCTCATGCCCCTAGTTTTTTTCCACTTTTTACTGAGTGAGGTAATAATATAAAAGTTACGAAACATGACAGTTGAAACATATTTATATTGTTTACAATCCTCTTTTGATGTTTAATAACCTTAATAAATTTCGAAATAATCAACACTTTTCAATATTATTGGGAGAATTTTGTAGC
>NW_022873336.1:0-2032 GCF_010883055.1 Belonocnema kinseyi | reverse complement strand
GAACTTTCAAGTCAAAAGACGAGTTGTTTTGTAAAACAGTTGCATTTTCAAACCGAATCTATTAATTTATCACCAAAACAGTTAATCTTTAACCAAAAAGTTTCAGTTTTAACCAAAGAGAGAAGAAACTGACAAAATTACATTTTTTAGGTGAATAATTGTATTGGAATCAAAAAATTTAAGAAAAAAAACTAAATTTTAAGCAAAATAGTTCAATTTTCAACTAAAGACTTGAAACTTGAAAACAGCATTAATTTTTAACAATCTTTTGGAAAGTTTTTAATATACAATCTTTTATATACTGAATAAAAAAATTTTAATTGAAAAAATTAAATTATCCAACTTATTATCATAGACAATTATTTAAATAGGAAATTCCTGACTTTTACAAGATTTTTGTCTAAGTCACTGACCATAACCAGCCAACAAAATCCATTTGTATTTCCGATTTACAGGTTTTAGCTAACCTGGAGTAAGCTCACATATACTTAGGTACATGAATACATAGAAAAGTAGTAGCAAAAATTAAGTCTTCTGGAGCCTGACCATACCTGAAAATGAAGCAAAAAGTTTGCCGTCCACTGCTCTAAAAGACTAGGCTGTTTTGGAACAAATTGTCATATTTGGTGCACTCTTCGGGTCTTCGGGGCGTGGCGCGGTCAAGCAATTTCATTCAGCACCTAGAATCCTAAAACCTAATCCGCTTCAGGAGGACGACTGAAAAGTCTACAAAAATAAAATATTACAAATGGAAAATCTAGTAATTAGAAAATTACAGTATCAGATATTTTGATATTTCAGAAATTATATCACGTAAATTTTATATTGTGCTTCTTTTTCAAACTCAGTAATATCATAATCTTTATAGGAAGTTTTATTATTTAGGAATTTTTAAATTGGAGAATTTTAAATTGTCGTCAATTTTCTAATTCCTGGAATTCACAATTTTTTTTAATTAACAAAAGTTCAAACTTTGCATTATTTTTCGAGTGTTTTGGTGGAAAAAAAAACACACTTTTTTACCGAAATATACGGAAAGATAAATTGATTAATAATCACTTTTATTTTATTGAAATTAAAACTGTAGTTTCGAATATAATCTAATTTCGACAGAAGCCCGCCAAATAGAAAACTATATCAATCAACATTAAATAAAAAAAATTGCAAATTTTGCATTATTTTTCGAGTGTTTTGGTAGAAAAAAACACCTTTTTACCGAAATCTACGGAAAGATAAATTGATTAATAATCACTTTTATTTTATTGATATTAAAACTGTAGTTTCGAATATAATTTAATTTCGAGGGAAGCCCGCAAAATAGAAAACTATATCAATCAACATTAAATAAAAAAATGGCAAATTTTGCATTATTTTTCGAGTGTTTTGGTAGAAAAAAACTTTTTTACTGAAATCTACGGAAAGATAAATTGATTAATAATCACTTTTATTTTATTGATATTAAAACTGTAGTTTCGAATATAATTTAATTTCGAGAGAAGCCCGCCAAATAGAAAACTATATCAATCAACATTAAAAAACAAAAGTGCAAATTTTGCATTATTTTTCGAGTGTTTTGGTTGAAAAAAACACTTTTTTACCGAAATATACGGAAAAATAAATTGATTAATAATCACTTTCATTTTATTGATATTAAAACTGTAGTTTCGAATATAATTTAATTTCGAGGGAAGCCCGCAAAATAGAAAACTATATCAATCAACATTAAATAAAAAAATTGCAAATTTTGCATTATTTTTCGAGTGTTTTGGTAGAAAAAAAAACACTTTTTTACCGAAATCTACGGAAAGATAAATTGATTAATAATCACTTTTATTTTATTGATATTAAAACTGTAGTTTCGAATATAATTTAATTTCAAGGGAAGCCTGCAAAATAGAAAACTATATCAATCAACATTAAGTAAAAAAATTTGCAAATTTTGCATTATTTTTCGAGTGTTTTGGTAGAAAAAAAAACACTTTTTTACCGAAATCTACGGAAAGATAGATTGATTAATAATCACTTTTATTTT
>NW_022873335.1:0-2193 GCF_010883055.1 Belonocnema kinseyi | reverse complement strand
TTAATGTTAATATTGTAATTATAAAATATTATATCAATGTTAATGAATAGTTGACTAACTTTTAATAAAAATAGTTAATCTTTCAACTAAAACAATTAGTTTTCTGCAACAACAAAATTTTGAATCAAATACATAACTGAACAAAAAACATTTTTTAAATTGTTTTCAAAATAATAGTAAAATTTTAAATAAAAAAAATTACATTTTCATCCAAAAAGCTAAACTGTATATTAAAAAGAGGCATTTCTAATAAAATACATGAACTTTGCACAAAAGAAATTTATTTTCCATGAAGACTAATTTTCTGAACAAAAAGTTAATGTTTAATCATAGTTAAATTTTCGACAACAAAGATTAATATCCTAAAATATATCAAATCCTTTAAAAGCTTTTGAAATCTCTTGAAAATTCCTCGAAAATTTAAAAACGCCCTAAAAAAATATACATATAATTTTATAATTATATACAAAAATCGTTTTAGAAATAGTTAAACTTTAACTCGAGTAATTTCTATTAAAACTTTAATTTAATAGTTTAACTAATCTACAAACAGTTAAATTTCTAATGTTTTAAAATTTTTCTGTTTTCTAAATTTCAGTCTGAAATAATTTCATTGAGAAATAGTCCAATTGAAAAACATACATTTAAATTTTGAACGCATTCAATTTATTTATAATTATTAATTTTTTATGAATAAACTTCCAAGTTTGAAATTCTAAATTTGAAGATTTGAATCCCATCGAGTTGAAAATTATTCCTATTTCGTAGTTGAAAATGTTTGAAAATAAAATTTCGAAAGTTAGGAATTTCTATTTGTTTCATTTTCAAAACTCTAATCTACAAACATTTCGATATTTAACGTTTTGAAACTTTTCTCATTTTTAAATTTCCATCTGAAGCTTTACAAAATTTCAAGAGATTGCAAAAGATTTTCAAAGATTTTAAATATTTGAGGATGTTTTAAAAGATGCCAACGAATTTTCAATTTATTTTTATAATTTACAGAAATTTCAAAAAATTAAAAAAAATTTAGAAGGCTTTTTTTAAAATTCGAAAGTAATTAAGAAATCCTAAAAGAAGTCCTAGGCACTTCAAAAGATTTTGAAGGATTTGAAAAATTTGTGAGAATTTTAAAGATTTCAGTGAATTTTTAATTGATTACAGCAATTTAATATGAGATTTTAAAGGATTTGAAAAATTTCAGGGTATTTTTAAATTTTCAAGGAATTTTCAAGAACTTAAAAAAATTTCAAGAGATTTCTACAGATTTTAAGCATTTTAAATATTTAAGGATGTTTTAAAAGATGTCAAGGAATTTTCATCCTATTTTTCTAATTTTAAGGAATTTCAAAGAATTTTAAAGAAGTAGTTTAAAAATCTTTAAAAAAAAGGTCAAGGTATCTCAAAATATTTTGAAGGTATTGCAATATTTGAGAGTATTTTAAAATGTTCCAAGGAATTTTCAATTGATTACGGTGATTTAATATGAGATTTTGAAAGATTCAATATATTTTATGATATTGTAATAGATTGCAAGGAATTTTTAATTGATTTCAATAATGTAGAATGATATTGTAAAAAATTTGAAATATTTTAGGGTATTTTTAAATTTTCAAGGAATTTTCAAGAGATTTCAAAATATTTTAAAGGTTTTTTAAATATTTGAGGATGTTTAAAAAGATTTCACTGAATTTTTAATTCATTTTTATAAATTAAAGGAATTTCCAAGAATTTTAATAACTATTAAAATTCTTTGAAATTCCTTGCTCTAATTATAATTATAGCAAGGTTGTTTAAAAAAAATTCCAAAGTATATTAAAAATCTTTAAAAAATGTCAAGATTTTTCAAAAGATTTTGAAGGTTTCGAAATATTTGAGAGTATTTTAAAAGGTTCCAAGGAATTTTTAATTGATTACAGTAATTTAATATGAGATTTTAAAGGATTTGATACATCTTAGGATATTTTACTAGATTCCAAGGAGTTTTCAATTGATTTCAATAATTTAGAATGAGATTTTAAAGGATTTAAAATATTTTAGGGTATTTTTAAAATTGCAAGGAATTTTCAAGAGCTTCGTAAAATTTCAAGGGATTTTAAAGGATTTTAAATATTTTAGGCTCTTTTAAAACATTTCAAGGAATTTTCAAATATTTTCAATAATTTAAAGCAATTTCAAAGAATTTTAACTATT
>NW_022873334.1:0-3066 GCF_010883055.1 Belonocnema kinseyi | reverse complement strand
TGGAAAATGGCTCGATGACTGGTTTACTTCAAAAAACGAAGACTTTTTTTGGAAAGGTATCCATAAATTGCCTGAGAGGTGGACAAAATGTGTAGCCAGCGAATTTGTTTAAATAATTTCGTCACGATGTTTTCTTAAATAAAAATAAGTGCTGCTAGTCTAGTGGAATATTTATCAGTAATTATTAATAAATAATTAATAATCAATTAAATAATAATTAATTTATCAGTAATATTTAAGTAATAATTTTTATGTAAAATGTTTCTTCCAAATAAAATCAATCCAACAATGTTGATAAATATTTCACTGTAGGTTATATAATGGAACATTGAATATGATTTGCATATTATAAATCAATTTATTTTTAAAGTACCTCTATTTCAATTAAGTAATTTTTCGAAATTATGCTGGTGTTCTGACATTAATATTTTCTTTTAATTTTCATAAGCATATGCAAAACTGTTTTTATTTTCTTCCTTAAATTAATATTAAGTCACTAAAAAAATGAAATTTTTATAAATAAAATTTTTAAATTTTTAAAAGATGTAGATTAAATATTTCAATGTTTAAATGAAAGTAAACTTAAATAAATATTTAATTTGTATAACTTTATGTTTTAAACAATCTTGTACAAAGTTACAATGGATGAGAGACCTTTAACGATTCCTTTACTTTTTTTCTGGGTCTATTTTGTCGTTCTTGCTATAGTTCTCAATATTAAAATTCATTTTCAAGGGATTTTTCGAGACAGAGTGGAGAGGGTAAAAACAATGTTTAAATTGGAATTTTTACACATCGGAAAATTTATTACAATTCTGGAATATTACAGATTAGATATCTAGTTTGTAGTCCTTGTGAATTGTTGTAAGCGATTGTTTAAACAAATTATAAATATTGTAAACAATTAAATTTTTTTAATAATAATTTGTTTTTCATGATTTGAAAATCACCAAGAGATATGGATGAGGGACCTTTAACGATTCCTTTACTTTTTTTCTAGGTCTATCTGTTCGTTCTTGCTATAGTTTTCAATATTAAAATTCATTTTCAAGGGATTTTTCGAAACAGAGTTGAAGGGGTAAAAAAAATGTTTAAATGGGAATTTTTACACATCGGAAAATTTATTACCATTCTGGAATATTACAGATTAGATATCTAGTTTGAAGTCCCTGTGAATTGATGTAAATGATTGCTTAAACAAATTATAAATATTATAAACGATATAATTTTTTTAATAATATTTTGTTTTTCGTGATTTGACAATCACCAAGAGATGTGGATGAGAGACCTTTAACGATTCCTTTACTTTTTTCTGGGTCTATTTGTTCGTTCTAGCTATATGTCCGAATATAGAAATTTATTTGGAAAGGTTTTTTCGGCATTCAGTGAGAGTGGAGGGGATATAAACAATGTTTGATTGATGAATTGTTGACTGTTTGACTATTTAATTCTCAAAATAGTATTATTTTCATTTATTTTGCGTCTATTAGGTTTTACTCAACATTATTGTACATTAAATTGTAAAAAACGAAAAAAATTTATAAACATTATATTTGTTTAAATATTTTTTTTTTCGTTAATTTAAAAATCACCTGGATTTATTTTATTCAAATATCCAGTAATGTGCTTTAGAATATTCTTCAGCTCGCAGGTTTGTTTATATTGCGTTCCCATTTGCTTATAACAATACATTGTTTAAAAATAATTATTTCGGCCTAATTCGAAAATCAGCCAGAGGTATGGCTGAGCCGAATTCAAATATATTGTTTTGAAAAAACAATTACTTTTGTTTAAATAAATTCTCCAATTTTCAAATCTATATGTATAGTTAAATTCAGGGTCGTGAAAAATGAGCTTTAGGAGAAAATTCAAAAAGATTTTGAAACATTAAATATTTCATTAAATTTCAAAAAAGAGTAGAAGATTATAAAGCAAAATGTTTTAATTTGTTAACATTAAAGAGTAAAAAATAAATTTAAACATAAAATTCTATAAATATTGCAATGATTTAAGGAGAATAAAGACGATTTTTAAACAGCAGAAGATTTTAAAAAATGCAGATTTATGTTAAAGTTTTTAAGCCAAAAGAAAGACAAACGTTAAAAACACAAAAGGTCTGGACAAGGATTTTTTCAAATTAAAAATTGTGTGCAAAATGCGTGGAAACCCGAAAACCCACATGGTAAAGTATTACATGCCCTTAATTAAAATTACTTTAAAGGGTCTCAAGTGAAGAAATGAATGTTATTCAAGTTTCTAGGAAAATTGGGGCTATTTTGAGGCAGCGTTTTACATTTTAAATAACTTCAAAATTTCAAGAAAAATTCCAGTTAGATAAAAATATTTTAAAGAATTTAAGAGGTATTGTATAGATATTTAATTTTAAAAGGGCTCGAACTTTTCCTATTAATTTTGTAAAATTCCGAAAAATATATATTTTTTTAATCTAAATTTTTTGTTAACAAATCTTAAACATACAAAAATCTTTTATAATTTTCTTTAAATTCATAAGAAATTTTTGAAGATTTTGGGGCAAATTTTTTACATCTTAAATGATTTTTCAAAATTTCAAGAAAAATTGAATTCATTTGAAAGTATTTTTAGGAATTCAAGACTGCCGTCCCAACAAGAAAAGTCGTAACCACATTTCGGATGAGTCCCCTGTCAACCTAACCGAAATTTGAATGGCAGGGGACTCATCCGAAAAGTAGTCACGACTTTTCTTGTTGGGACGGCAGAAGAGGCTTTGCATAGATTTAAAATATTTTAAACCTTGGAAGCATTTCCGAAAATTTATGGAATATTTATTATTTCTTCTGAAATTATAAAAGCCCTGAATATCTTTTGAAAGGCTAAAATTTCTCTAATAATTTGTAAAATCCTGTAAAATAAAATATATATTTTTTAAATCTTCTACATTCTTTTTTTGACACATCTGAAATATTTAAAACTCTTTCCTAATTGTCTCATGAAAATTATAAAATTTATATAATTCTAAAAACACTGCTGATACTTATTTCCTTGTAAATCATTTGAAAATGTGTGTAACTAAAAAAATATCAAAAA
>NW_022873333.1:0-1267 GCF_010883055.1 Belonocnema kinseyi | reverse complement strand
TAAGTCCTACTTACGCCTTGCCTTAATTGGCAGGATATTGACTAAGTCCTACTCATGTGTTGCCTTAATTGGCAGAATATTTAATATGTCCTGCTCATGTCTGTCCTTAATTGGCCGGATATTTACTAAGTCCTACTCATGTCTTGCCTTAATTGGCAGGATATTGACTAAGTCCTAATCATGTCTTGCCTTGATTGGCCGAATATTTAATATGTCCTGCTAACGTCTTTCCTTATTTGGCAGGATATTGACTAAGTCCTACTCATGTCTTTCCTTAATTGGCTGAATATTTAATATGTCCTGCACACGTCTTTCCTTAATTGGCCGGGTATTGACTAAGTCATACTCATCTCTTGCCTTAATTGTTAGAATATTTAATATGTCCTGCTGGATATTGAACAAGTCCTACTCACGTCTTGCCTTAATTTGCAGAATATTTAATATGTCCTGCTCATGTCTGTCCTTAATTGGCCGGATATTTACTAAGTCCTACTCATGTCTTGCCTTAATTGGCAGAATATTGACTAAGTCCTACTCATGTCTTGCCTTAATTGGCAGAATATTTAATATGTCCTGCTCATGTCTGTCCTTAATTGGCCAGATATTTACTAAGTCCTACTTACGCCTTGCCTTAATTGGCAGGATATTGACTAAGTCCTACTCATGTCTTGCCTTGATTGGCCGAATATTAAATATTTCCTGCTCACGTCTTTCCTTAATTGGCAGGATATTTAATATGTCCTGCTCATGTCTTGCCTTGATTGGCCGAATATTAAATATTTCCTGCTCACGTCTTTCCTTAATTGGCAGGATATTGACTAAGTCCTACTCATGTCTTGCCTTAATTGGCAGAATATTTAATATGTCCTGCTTATGTCTTTCCTTAATTGGCCGGATATTCATTAAGTCCTACTCATGTCTTGCCTTAATTGGCAGAATATTTAATATGTCCTGCTCAAGTCTTTCCTTAGTTTGCTGGATATTGACTAAGTCCTACTCATGTCTTGCCTTAATTGGCAGAATATGTAATATGTCCTGCACACGTCTTTCCTTAATTGGCCGGATATTGACTAAGTCATACTCATCTCTTGCCTTAAATGGCAGAATATTTAATATGCTCTGCTGGATATTGAACAAGTCGTACTCATGTCTTGCCTTAATTTGCAGAATACGTAATATGTCCTGCACACGTCTTTCCTTAATTGGCCGGATATTGACTAAGTCATACAAATCTCTTGCCTTAATTGGCAGAATATTTAATATGTCC
>NW_022873332.1:0-1247 GCF_010883055.1 Belonocnema kinseyi | reverse complement strand
TAAGATGTTGAAAATGTCGAGTTTGATTGTCTATATTTTAAAATACGAAAACATCAAAACTTCTCTTTTTTATCTCAGTAATAAAAGAGTGGGTGTGAATGTCCGACAAGACCCCTAAAAACCATCCCAACTATACCAACACACAAGATGTTAAAAATGACAATTTTATATGTCGATATTTGAAAATACAAAAACATCAAAACTTCTCTTTTTTTATCTCAGTAATAAAAGTGTGGTGTGAATGTTTGACAAGACCCCTAAAAACGATCCCAACTGTACCAACACCTAAGATGTTAAAAATGACAATTTTAATTGTCGATATTTGAAAATACAAAAACATCAAAACTTCTCTTTTTTATCGCAGTGATAAAAGAGTGGGTGTGAATGTTTGACAAGATCGCTAAAAACCATACCAACTATACCAACACATAAGATGTTGAAAATGTCGGGTTTGATTGTCGATATTTGAAAATGCGAAAACATCAAAACTTCTCTTTTTTTATCTCAGTAATAAAAGTGTGGGTGTGAAAGTTTGACAAGACCCCTAAAAACCATACCAACTATACCAACATATAAGATGTTGAAAATGGCGAGTTTGATTGTCGATATTTGAAAATGCGAAAACATCAAAACTTCTCTTTTTTATCGCAGTAATAAAAGAGTGGGTGTAAATGTTTGACAAGACCCCTAAAAACCATCCCAACTATACCAACGCATAAGATGTTAAAAATGACTATTTTAATTGTCGATACTTGAAAATACAAAAAAATCAAAACTTCTAATTTTTATCTCAGTAATAAAAGTGTGGGTGTGAATGTTTGACAAGACCCCTAAAAACGATCCCAACTGTACCGACACCTAAGATGTTAAAAATGACAATTTTAATTGTCGATATTTGAAAATACAAAAGCATCAAAACTTCTCTTTTTTATCGCAGTGATAAAAGAGTGGGTGTGAATGTTTGACAAGATCGCTAAAAACCATCCCAACTATACAAACACATAAGATGTTGAAAATGTCGGGTTTGATTGTCGATATTTGAAAATGCGAAAACATCAAAACTTCTCTTTTTTTATCTCAGTAATAAAAGTGTGGGTGTGAAAGTTTGACAAGACCCCTGAAAACCATACCAACTATACCAACATATAAGATGTTGAAAATGTCGAGTTTGATTGTCGATATTTGAAAATGCGAAAACATCAAAACTTCTATTTTTTATCGCAGTAATAAAAGAGTGGGTGTGAATG
>NW_022873331.1:0-1301 GCF_010883055.1 Belonocnema kinseyi | reverse complement strand
CATTCAAAGAATAAAATTATTGTCCCGTAAGTTACAACCGAAAAATTACAATTTCAAAAAAATGAAAGTTGTTTTAAATATTAAGCTAGACTTGGGACCGGGACAAATCACTAAATGAAAGTAAATTTGAAAATTGAACTGCAGTTCGAGTATTAAAAACTAAACAGTGATTGATTTTACAAGGTTATTCTAGATCTGTTCAAAATGATATAATTTACATATTTTAACGTTAAAATTTGAACTAATTTAATTGAAAAGCCTTAGTAGTGACACAAGTGTAAAGTTCGAATTAATGGCTTCTTAAATGAACGCAATTTCAAAATCTTTTTGAAGTATTATTTCAGTATAAAATATTCCATTTTTAATCTATTTGGTTTGGAAATTTAAAAAAAAAACAATTTTCAATATTAAATAATTTGCAAATGAATTGTCACAATTTCAGAGTGACAAATTTAAACTTGGAATGTTACGACTATAATTGTTTAATTTTTTTATTTGTATGTCGAAGGTAAAAGTATTTCATTTTGATTCTTAAAGAACAGTTAGATAAGCATTAATTTAGAAAAAAATCAATTTGAAAAATTACATAATTTTAAGAGGAGGTATAAAAATATGGGACCACTGACAAAAATTCCGAAAGGGATGAATGAAAAATCCCAAAAAATGAAATCTCCGGCACCTGAATAATAATTTTATAAAAATTGTATTAAAAAAATACATTAAAAAACACGTGTGCGTTGAAAGAAAAAAATGTTCTGCCTAAATTTTCTTCGTACCTACATAATAACATTTTTGAAACAAACTTTGCATGATTCAAGTCAACAACGATTTCTATCAAAATTTATTTTTATTATTTTTTTTTATTAATAAAAAATTCGATTTTTCAGAACTTTTTTATGTTTTTTTTCAAATACTATGCACATTTTCAAACAAATTTTTTCATCTAGAAATATATATTCGATGATTGTGTTTTCAATAAATAATATTTAATAAACAATTTTTTAAATTGTTTAAATTCAGGCATTTTCTAGTTCGGATATTTTATGATTCAGGCATTTTCTTTGGGGATTTTTAAAATTCGGTAATATCTTATTGTCTGGAATTTTATTTATTTTATTTTTCGTGAATTTTCCAATTCGAATTTTATATTTCGGGACTTTTATAATTTCGTGACTTTTATTATTGGTTATTTTTCAATTTACGAATTTTACAGTGTCAGGAATTTTATTTTTCGGCATTTTTCAGTCGCTTTTTCCGAAAAATAAAATTCCCACATCACTGTAAAAATTCCGAAATTATAA
>NW_022873330.1:0-1047 GCF_010883055.1 Belonocnema kinseyi | reverse complement strand
GAAGAAGTTTTCTTCAACCCATCAGCATTTGGCCCGTATTTTCACCTCATATTTAAAGTCGGAAGAGCCGATTCCAGAGTAGTTGGTGGAAGGGCGCACAATTTTTCTGCCGAAAATAGGCAGCTTAGCTGACCCGAAGAATTACAGGCCAATAACTTGTCTGAACACGCTTTATAAGATATTCACAGCTATCCTAAATGATAGGATTGTTCGGGCAGTTGAACCTTTGTGGCAAGAAATGTATGAACAACGAGGCTCAAAGAAAGGCGTAGCTGGAAGTCGGGAGAACCTGCTCATCGATAGATGTGTCTGCAATGATGCAGCATTCTACCAGCGTGACCTATCGATGGCCTGGATTGATTATCGGAAATCTTTCGATTCGACATCCCATAGACTTATCATCTGTCTTTTAGAAATCTTAAAGGTTCATCCGCAAATAGTTGGGTGCATAGAGAGATTGATGCCGCTTTGGAAAACCAGATTTACTATCTCATCTGGAAAAAATCGTGTGACAACTAACAAGGTCACCTTTCAGAGAGGTATCTTTTAGGGCGACACCATGAACCCACTCCTCTTTTGCCTTACATTATTGCCACTATCTCTGGCACTTCGCTATTCCGACGGGTACTTGTGCGGCAAACCTGCAAATCGAAAGTACAAGGTCACTCATGTATTTTACATGGACGGTCTTAAGATTTATGCTAAAAACAGAGAGCAACTGCATCTAGCTCTGGGGATTGTCGAACGATATACTAAGGAAATTGGAATGGAATTTACGTTAGACAGATGCGCCAAGGTTTATTTGAAGCGAGGAAAACTTAATGGAATTCCTGAAAATCCTGAGCTCGTTGATAGAAGCGCCATACGACACCTTTACGCTGGAGAGACTTATGCATACCTGGGCGTGCCACAGAGCCGCATTCAGGATGTGAAATCTATAAAGGCTACTCTTCGAAGCAGATACAAACGTCTCATCCGACAGATTTGGTCTTCCGAACTGTCGGCGAGGAACAAAGTATCTGCAACGAACATGCTTGCCGTCCCGGT
>NW_022873329.1:0-1860 GCF_010883055.1 Belonocnema kinseyi | reverse complement strand
CTGTTGCGTTGACTCAGGAGTGTAGTAGTGGAACCAGGTTTCATCCATGGTTATGAATCGGCGCAAAAACTCGGTCGGCTTACGCGAAAATAATGCCAAATTGAAGTCAAGTGGGAAAGTTCTGACTAAAGAAAATTATATAATGCAGTGCAGGTTGGCCGCTGGACCGGGAAACCTGGAAAATTAAAAATTAGAAGTTTTTAAAATTGAAGATTTTTATAAAGAACTAGGTGGCCGTCGGACTGGGAAACCGAGAATTTTACGAATTTTCAGAGGAAAAATCTGCCCAAGCTATATTTTAACAGTTTTAAAAATAATTAAAGGGCAGTTTTGAGAATTTAAACAATCAATAATTAAAAGTATTTGAAGCTGAAAATTTTTGATAAAAAACAGTTTTATTTTATCAACTATAAATATTAGATAAATAAATTATTTTAAAAATGGATCTGTACTCATGATTTATCAATAATATATTTATCATTCACAGTTTCAGGTATTCCTTTATATATTTTTTTATATTAAATTTAATAAATAAGTTTATTAATATATTACTTCTATCAATGTTTTCAGCCATTAAAAAATGTAAACTTTCATTTGACTATTTTCCACTTAAAAATAAGTCCATAATAATATAGTCATAATTAAATGTTTTTATTAAATTAAAAATATTGTTAGTCTAAATAATTTAATTTTTAACCCATTTAATTTGAAATTTCTTAATGTAGAAAAAGAATAAGTATTTAACATTCAGCAATATTTCACTGTTAAGTTAAGGTGAGTAAATTGAAACCTTATATTTAAGAGAAAATAATTTGAAAATGAATTGCTTTACATTGAAAGCTTTGAATCTTTAGATTTTCGAAGAACTTTTGATTCTTTAGCGTTACAATTTTAATTGTTCTGTTTAAAAAGTGTTTAATTTATAAGTGAAATTGTTAAATTTTGACGCATAAATAACAATTGAACACTTATTATTTGTACACAGAATTTTAGTAATTTTAAGAGATATGTCGAAGTTTTGAAAAGATTCAAAATTAATGACAAACTTGGAATTATTTCAAGTAATTTAAACGAAGTGTTTTAACAATTTTTTCAGATCTTCTGAATTAATTTTAAAATTAATCGAAATTTTCCTACAGTTCATGAAAATCCAGCAAATTAAATAAAATCCTTAAAATCTTCCATGTTCTTCTTTGGTCATTTTTTAAATCTCTTTAAAATCTTCTTAAACTTTCTGTTGCAATAATTTTTCAAAATAAAAAATAATTTTCAATTTTTCTAAGAATCTTAAGAAAATTTTTATTCTTCTGTAGTCTTTCAAAATTTAAAAAAATCTGAATTTTTGTTTGAAATCTGCAAAAATAGAAAAGTTCTGACAAAAAATTCAAAAATGATTTTGAATTAGGAAAAATTTAAAACCACTTCTCGATTTTTCAATATTTTGAAATAAAATTTTTAATCTTTTGACGGATACCTAGACTATTTAAAATAAAAATAATTAAACTTCTAAATTAAGAAATGTTAAGGTAAAACATTATTTTTCAATTTTTAATGTGTCTAGCATAAAATTACTTGAAGTAATATATAATTTTGTAAATTTCTAAAGTTCATTACTTGATTCTTTAATTTATACTGTTGAAAATGTTAACATGGATTTATATTTTTGGAACTAATATCAATCTTTAAACTTTAAAATTTATAAAAGTTCTACATTTTGCAGTTAATTTGCATTTCACTTAAAACTGTTCAATTTAAAAGTGTTAATACGAGGGTAGTTCAATAAGTCCTTAGAATGAAGTATAAAAACAATTTTTTTTGGGTAAATTTTTTTTTATTTTTCAACATAATCTCCTTGGAGCT
>NW_022873328.1:0-1135 GCF_010883055.1 Belonocnema kinseyi | reverse complement strand
TCTCTAAAAATTTCCGAAGATTTCAAGATATTTAACAGAAGAATTCAAGAACATTATTTATAGTTTAAAATTACTTTAAAATCTTAAAACTAATTTAAATTCGACTAAAATTTCTCAAAAATTTTTTAAAATGAGTTAAAATCTCATAAATTCATAAAAAATATCTTGAATTCTTTTAAATATTTTTAAATCTTTTAAAATTCGTTTATAAGTTTGAAGAAATTTGTAATCAAGTAACTACGGTTCAATCCCTTGAAATTGCCGAAAGTCTGTTTGAATAATTTAAAATATTTTTAAATTACATGAAAAACCCTTAAACTCTGGATTTTTTTTTAAATGATTTAAAATGCTTTCTTAGATTTTAAATTCATTTATTCACTTTTCAAACCATATTAAATTCATTGAAATGACACAAGATAAACTTTCGGAGAAAAATAGCTTATTGGCACTAAATATCTGGATTTTTAACGGTAGGAAAGTCGTATGAACATGAAAGTTTAATACAGCGATAATCAAAAATCACGGTCGTGAGACGTGGTTGTGGCTGAAATTTTACCGCGATTTCGCTGGGAGCGAGTGCAGTTTTTCAGATTAACACCCGCTCCCGGTGAAATTCTGCGGTCGCCCTTATGACAAACTTTTAATTATATATATCTATTTTTAGTTTGTACATTTTGTACTAATTTAATACATGAAGCCACTGTGTCGTTTTTTTAAGTTGTAATTGCAAAAATTGTGTAAATTTCAATGTTTTCTTAAATGATCAATAACTTCCGAAATAATCAATATTTTTTACTGTTTTTTGGCTCATTTTCAAGCAATTTTTTCCGTTCTACAAGAGCTTATGGGTATCAGTCGTAAAAGTGTTGTCATCGAATTGAAATAACTTGTAATTGTGACGAACAAGTTGGGAAAATTGCAATATTCTTTGTGGTAACAAAAGTATATTTGTAGAATATATGAACCATATAATCATGAAGTTTCTATTAAATTTTTCAAAATATATATTCATTTAATTTTGATTATAATTTTACTACAGATTAGATGTTTTTACAATTTTCTAACTGCTGGTGTGATACGGTGAAAAAATAAATTAAAAATGAGCCTAAGAACATTGAAAGATGTTGATTATCTC
>NW_022873327.1:0-1136 GCF_010883055.1 Belonocnema kinseyi | reverse complement strand
AATTAATTTTTTCTTATTGAGGATTCATAATTATTGTTGAAAATTCAACTATTTGCCTTCAAATTAAATATTTTGTTAAAAATTTTACTTTTCTGTTAAAATAGCATCTTTAGGCATTAAAAGTCAACAATATACATCTTCTTGGGCTTAAAATTCGATTATTTCACTAAGAATTGAATTACTTTGTAAAAAAAATACTGTTATTTCCAACAAGGTTTTATAATTATCGTTAAAAATTTAACTATTTGGTTGAAAGTTTAACTGTTTGATGGAAAACTCATATTTTTCGCTGGAAAAATCAACTTTTTGTAGATAATTCATTTTATTGACTTTAAAATTAAATAATTTCGTTCAAAATTCATGTATTTTGTTTGAAATTTGTCTTCTTTTGTATATCATTAATTTTCTTGGTCGAAAATTCATGTTATTGGTTGAGACTTTAACAACTTTATTGAAAATTTATTTTTTCGATTAAAAATGATTTTTATTTATCTGAAAATGTAACTATTCTAGGATTGATTAAAATTTAATCATTTTTATCTGGAAATTGAAATATTCAATTTTTGGTTGAAACTTTATCCTGTACATTGTATTAGTTAAAACACCAATTATTTGATAGAAAATTAATATATTTTGTTAATTAGATTTTTTCCTAAAATTAAAAAACTGCAAAATAAAAAAATTTCCTTAAAATTTTCCGGATTCTTTTTTTTCTTAATTTTTAAAATGTTTTCAAATACTCACTTAAAATTTATTTGTCAAAATAAAAAATCATTTTCAATGTTCTTAGCAATCACAACAATTTTTGTTATTCTTTTTAAATACTGTACAATTTTCAAAACGCTTTTTTTTTTAAATCTGCAAAAGTATAAATCGCGTTTAAAATTATTTGAAATAATTTCAAGTTTTAAATTAATTCTGAATATTTTTTTAAATTAAAATTGTAGCGTTTAAACTTTATATTCAGCTCATCACAAATTTAACAATTCAAGGCTTTCTACTTAGAACCATTCTGTTCATATTTGTAGTTTATTACAGTTGTTTGTAATGGATTGTTTTAAATGAACGGTCAAATATTGTTCATAATTAACAAAATTTTCTTTTTTTAATTAAAAAATTTCAAATTGAATGGGTTA
>NW_022873326.1:0-2709 GCF_010883055.1 Belonocnema kinseyi | reverse complement strand
TGGAAATCTTTTTTAAAATTTTTTTTCATTACCTCTTGATAGTACCGTTTGAATAGGAGGGTTTAAATGTCACCCCCTCTTCTTTTTGGGGTAGAACACACGGTATATCCTCCACAAGACGATTTTTGTGCAGATTTTCTCAATTTTGGCTGTCGTCCGAATATGGAAAATCTTTTTTTGAATTTTTTTTCATTACCTCTTGATTTTACCTTTCAAATAGGGGGGGGGGGGGTTAAAAAGTCACCCCCTATTCTTTTTGGGGTAGAACACACGGTATATCCTCCACAAGACGATTTTTGTGCAGTTTTTCTCAATTTTGGCTGACGTGCGCAAATGGAAAATCTTTTTAAAAATTTTTTTTCATTACCTCTTGATAGTACCTTTCAAATAGAGGGGGTTAAAAAAGTCACCTTCTCTTCTTTTTGCGGTAGAACACACGGTATATCCTCCACAAGACGATTTTTGTGCAGTTTTTCTCAATTTTGGCTGTTGTCCGCAAATGGAAAATCTTTAAAAGAATTTTTTTTTCATTACCCCTTGATAGTACATTTCAAATAGGGGGGGGGTTAAAAAAGTCACCCACTCTTTGTTTTGGGGTAGAACACACTGTATATCCTCCACAAGACGATTTTTGTGCAGTTTTTCTCAATTTTGGCTGTCGTCCGCAAGTGGAAAATCTTTTTAAAATTTTTTTTTCATTACCTCTTGATAGTACCGTTTGAATAGAGTTTGTTAAAAAAGTCACCCCCTCTTCTTTTTGGGGTAGAACACCCGGTATATCCTCCACAAGACGATTTTTGTGCAGATTTTCTCAATTTTGGCTGTTGTCCGCATATGGAAAACCTTTAAAAAATTTTTTTTCATCACCCCTTTAAAATACCTTTCGAATAGGTGGGGTTAAAAAAGTCACCTTCTCTTCGTTTTGGGGTAGAACGCACGGTATATCCTCCACAAGACGATTTTTGTGCAGTTTTTCTCAATTTTGGCTATCGTCCGCAAATGGAAATCTTTTTTAAAATTTTTTTTCATTACCTCTTGATAGTACCGTTTCAATAGGAGGGTTTAAAAGTCACCCCCTCTTCTTTTTGGGGTAGAACACACTGTATATCCTCCACAAGACGATTTTTGTGCAGTTTTTCTCAATTTTGGCTGTCGTCCGCAAGTGGAAAATCTTTTAAAAATTTTTTTTTCATTACCTCTTGATAGTACCGTTTGAATAGAGTTGGTTAAAAAAGTCACCCCCTCTTCTTTTTGGGGTAAAACACACGGTATATCCTCCACAGGACGATTTTTGTGCAGATTTTCTCAATTTTGGCTGTCGTCCGAATATGGAAAATCTTTTTCTAAATTTTTTTTCATTACCTCTTGATTTTACCTTTCAAATAGGGGGGGGGGGTTAAAAAGTCACCCCCTATTCTTTTTGGGGTAGAACACACGGTATATCCTCCACAAGACGATTTTTGTGCAGTTTTTCTCAATTTTGGCTGTCGTGCGCAAATAGAAAATATTTTTAAAAATTTTTTTCATTACCTCTTGATACTACCTTTCAAATAGAGGGGGTTAAAAAAGTCATCTTCTCTTCTTTTTGCGGTAGAACACACGGTATATCCTCCACAAGACGATTTTTGTGCAGTTTTTCTCAATTTTGGCTGTTGTCCGCAAATGGAAAATCTTTAAAAGAATTTTTTTTTCATTACCTCTTGATAGTACATTTCAAATAGGGGGGGGTTAAAAAAGTCACCCACTCTTTGTTTTGGGGTAGAACACACTGTATATCCTCCACAAGACGATTTTTGTGCAGTTTTTCTCAATTTTGGCTGTCGTCCGCAAGTGGAAAATCTTTTTAAAATTTTTTTTTCATTACCTCTTGATAGTACCTTTCAAATAGCGGGGGTTAAATAAGTCACCCACTCTTTGTTTTGGTGTAGAACACACTGTATATCCTCCCCAAGACGATTTTTTGTGCAGTTTTTCTCAATTTTGGCTGTTGTCCGCAAATGGAAAATCTTTAAAAAAATTTTTTTTCATCACCCCTTTAAAATACCTTTCGAATAGGTGGGGTTAAAAAAGTTACCTTCTTTTCGTTTTGGGGTAGAACGCACGGTATATCCTCCACAAGACGATTTTTGTGCAGTTTTTCTCAATTTTGGCTGTCGTCCACAAATGGAAATCTTTAAAAAAATTTTTTTTCATTACCTTTTGATAGTACCGTTTGAATAGGAGGGTTTAAAAGTCACCCCCTCTTCTTTTCGGGGTAGAACACACGGTATATCCTCCACATGACGATTCTTGTGCAGTTTTTCTCAATTTTGGCTGTCGTCCGCAAATGGAAAATCTTTAAAAAAATTTTTTTTCATTACCTCTTGATAGTACCTTTCAAATAGCGTGGGTTAAAAAAGTCACCCACTCTTTGTTTTGGTGTAGAACACACTGTATATCCTCCCCAAGACGATTTTTTGTGCAGTTTTTCTCAATTTTGGCTGTTGTCCGCAAATGGAAAATCTTTTAAAAATTTTTTTTTCATCACCCCTTTAAAATACCTTTCGAATAGGTGGGGTTAAAAAAGTTACCTTCTTTTCGTTTTGGCGTAGAACGCACGGTATATCCTTCACAAGACGATTTTTGTGCAGTTTTTCTCAATTTTGGCTGTCGTCCGCAAATGGAAATCTTTTAAAAAATTTTTTTTCATTACCCCTTGATAGTACATTT
>NW_022873325.1:0-1569 GCF_010883055.1 Belonocnema kinseyi | reverse complement strand
ATTTGAAAGAAATTAAAGAAATTGGTGATTTTGGAATTCATCTCGTTTGGATAAAAACTGAATTATTTGATTGAAAAATTAATTATTTTGTTGAAAATGTAATTATTTGTAGAAAAGTCCTCTTTTCCATCAAAAATTCAACTACTTTGTTAAAATTTTTATTTCTTTTATTTGAAGGTTCATCTCTTTCGCTGAAAATACATTTTTGAAACTGGCAATTAATCTATACCATCTTTGGTTAAAAAGTCATGTATTTTGTTAACAATTCGTCTTCCTTTGTAGAAATTAAATTGCTTAATGGAAAATTTATACTTTTTGATTAAAATGACATTTTTCAGTTGAATTAACAACTGTAAATATTTTTTGGTTGCAAAGTCGTTTTGTTGTAAATGCAACTATATTGTTAAAAATTAATTTCATAATTTTTGGGTGGAAAATTCGATTATTCACTTAAAATTGAACTACTTCTGTAAAAAAATTATCATTTTCTCATTAAGGATTCATAATTATAGTCGAAAATTTAACTATTCGCCTTTAAATTAGGTCCAAAATTCAGCTTTTTTGTAGATAATACTCTTTTTGACTTTAAAATTAAATAATTTCTTTGAAAATTCATGTATTTTGTTTCTATTATAACTATTATAGGATTCATTAGAAATTAATAGTATATATTGGTTTAGTTTGAAAATCGTTTTTTCATAGAACATTAAGGGGGGATTCTTATATAGATGACCAAAAATTCACTCCAAGTTTGCGAATTTTTTTTGAGAAAACTATTAAATATTTTATTTTCAAAATTTCAGACAACATTCTTTAATGTTTTACGCAATACAAGATATTTTTTTCATCATGTAAATATTAATAATATAACCATTTAAAAAAAACGGAAGGAACTTTATTGTTTTCTTTAAAATTTGTGGGAAGAATTGTGATTGCCACAGCCCACTGAAACAGAAAAATCAAAGTTATTTATCATTATTGGGTCAAAAACTGACCGAGTAATCTTTACCACAAAATTGGAAAATTCTGAAAATCGTATTTCGAGAAAAACGCAGTTAAAGTTTGCGGTCAACTAAAAAATGAAGTTTTGCCTTACTCACATAATCAATCCAACTCTCAGCTATTCAGCGATGCCTGGACCATAAAGGAGATCATCTTCTTCTTTGTTTCGAGCAGCTGATTCCATTTTTTGGGCCGTACGAGCTTCTTTTCTAGCTTGCAAGCTCCGAAACTCTTGACGCTTGAGTCGACCCTCATTCATCTTATCAGCGTAAGCTGCCGCGCCTGATCCAACAGTGATTTCCAAACATCTCATGATTCGGAGAACAGAGTCAAATCCATCGTTGAATACTGTAGCTGCTATATAAGAAGCGATTTCAACAATTTTCGGGCCTGAGTGAAGATGTTTTGGGGCCATGCGCCATATGGTTGCATTAAAACTTTCATTCGCGTTCTGAGTGTGGCCGGCCAAACATCTTTCCAACAAGTCTTTCCTTGATAAATCTTCATAAATCGGCAGCAGATGTTTCTGCAAATCTGGGTGTAATGCTTGAGGATGTTCGAACACGT
>NW_022873324.1:0-1679 GCF_010883055.1 Belonocnema kinseyi | reverse complement strand
AAACTTCGTCATTTAAGATACTTAAACTGCTGTCAAATGATTCAAATGATTTTTTCAATAATTCACTATCTTCACTTAATATATTTAATTTTAATTTTTTAGTAGGATGGGCAGTGATTACTTCTTGAACAGCTGATGCTAGCCTTATTCTTTTGTTCATGTTGTCGACTGATTTACAAACATAGTCTTTATCGAGATAGTCATTTCTTTTTGAGATTTCTGATTCTTCTTCATCGTAATCACTCGGTAAACTCGTACATTCTGTATTCTGATTCTGCTCAAGTTGCGTTTCCTTTGATTTATTTACATCCTTAAATTGAACAGAACCCTTCATTTCATCCAGCCGTCTTTTACACGAAACACAAACAAATAAACCATACAGACCACTAAACATTTGATCACATTTTTCAGATACACGATATAACTTATTTGTAACACAATTATGATTTTTCTTTTCGTAAGGGTTACAGAATTTATGAGGAGGCGTCATGATGAAAACAAAACAACTAATCCTCGCAAAATAACGGGTTCAGCCGAGCACGTGCCGCGCAAGATTTTCATTTGTTTTCGCGGCGACTGCATTATTGGCGCGTAGTAGATGCACATTAAAATATTTATATCTTTTTTCCGAAGTGAGTGCACCAAAATTTTATTGCGCAGTCGTCTAGCAAACAATTTAAGGAATATTTAGGAAAAAAAATTTTTTCCTACAACGCCGAGAAGTTAGTTGAATTGCAATTTGTTTATAACAAAATTGATTATTGATTAATAAATAAAATTTTTTTGATGTGCATTGTATTGTATCCTATTCTCCTACTGATTCTTAATGCACCTTAAAAATTTCATTCAATTTTATAAACTACTCACCGAGATATTGCAATTCGAAAAAAAACATTTGAAAATTTCAATTGTTTATAACTTTTCGAAAAATGAAAATTTTCAAAAACTGTTTTAGCACATCATTGGTGATATATAAACCTTCCAAAATCTGCAGAAAGATATATCAAAATCGACCGGTCAGTTTTAGGTGGCTCACTTGAGAAATTTTGACTCATTAAGATTTCTAAGAGAGTTGTCCAGCCTGATTTTTGAATTAGGGTTTCAATTTTTTCACAAATAAACAAACATTACCAAAAAATGGCATTTTTTCTATTTTACAAATGCAGTAATCAGGCTTTTCTCGATAGGGAATATTCGTTTGTTTCTATGTCAATTTTTTAATTTTTGGAAATTGTTGATAATTTTAGCAAAATTCATTATTTGTTAATTAATCTTATGATTTTGAAATAATTTTAATAAAAAATGCATTATTTGGGCGTTTGTCGACAGAAAAGTTGCGGTTTTCTCAATAGCTACTCATAAATCCATAATAAATTCGGCAACATTCATGATGAGTTGACACATTTTATGATTTTTTTAAACAAATTTAACAAACAAATGCAATATTAGGGCATCTGTGGACAGCAAAAATAGTTTTTTTCTATTTCAGTATTTTTAATTGCGAAGTTAATGATGATTTTAGCGAAATCTACAATTAACTGATACAGTCTGTCAAGTTAAAGCGTGGGTGGCTTTAATCGCAGTCGGTAAGGTGTATCGACATGATTTTGGTGTCAAAATATTAAGAAGAGCTACCTCTTTCATGCTTTTTGATTTAACATTCAGTTTGCTTTCAATTC
>NW_022873323.1:0-2756 GCF_010883055.1 Belonocnema kinseyi | reverse complement strand
TCTATAATCAGCGAGATAGAAATAGAGAATTTTTGATGTTTTTATATATTTAAATATCGGCAATCGTACTTGTCATTTTTAACATTTTAGGTGGGAATATATATCAGGCGTGGTTTTTAGTAGTCTTGCCGAACTTTCTCACCCACTCTATAATCAGTGAGATAGAAAAAGATAATTTTTAATTTTTTTATATTTTTAAATATCGACAATCGTGCTTGTCATTTTTAACATTTTAGGTGTGTATATATTAAGGGTGGTTTTTAGGAGTCTTGCCGAACTTTCTCACCCACTCTATAAGCAGTGAGATAGAAAAAGATAATTTTGGATGCTTTTGTATTTTTAAATATCGAAAATCATACCTGTTATTTTTAACATTTTAGGTGTGAATATATTAAGGGTGATTTTCAAGAGTCTTGCCGAACTTTTTCACCCACTCTATAATCAGCGAGATAGAAAAAGAGAATTTTTGATGTTTTTATATTTTTAAATATCGGCAATCGTACTTGTCATTTTTAACATTTCAGGTGCGAATATATTAAGGGCGGTTTTGAGGAGTCTTGCCGAACTTTCTCACCCACTCTATAAGAAGTGAGATAGAAAAAGATAATTTTGTATGTTTTTATACTTTTAAATATCGACAATCGTGCTTGTCATTTTTAACATTTGAGGTGTGTATATATTAAGGTTGGTTTTTAGGAGTCTTGCCGAACTTTCTCACCCACTATATAAGCAGTGAGGTAGAAAAGGATAATTTTGGATGTTTTTGTATTCTTAAATATCGAAAATCATACTTGTTATTTTTAACATTTTACGTGTGAATATATTAAGGATGGTTTTCAGGAGTCTTGTCGAACTTTCTCACCCACTCGATAATCAGTGAGATGGAAAAAGATAATTTTTGATGTTTTTATATTTTTAATATCGGCAATCGTACTTGTCATTTTTAACATTTTATGTGTGAATATATTAAGGGTGGTTTTTAGGAGTCTTGCCGAACTTTTTCACCCACTTTATAATCAGCGAGATAGAAAAAGATAATTTTTGATGTTTTTATATTTTTGAATATCGGCAATCGTACTTGTCATTTTTAACATTTTAGGTGTGAATATATTAAGGGTGGTTTTTAGGGATCTTGCCGAACTTGCTCACCCACTCTATAAGCAGTGAGATAGGAAAAGATAATTATGGATGTTTTTGTATTTTTAAATATCCAAAATCATACTTGTTATTTTTAACATTTTATGTGTGAATATATTAAGGGTGGTTTTCAGGAGTCATGCCGAACTTTCTCAGCCACTCTATAATCAGTGAGATAGAAAAAGATAATTTTTGATGTTTTTATATTTTTAAATAGCGACAATCAAACTGGTCATTTTTTACATTTTATGTGTGAATATATGAAATGTGGTTTTTAGGAGTCTTGCCGAACTTTTTCACCCACTCTATAATCAGCGAGATAGAAAAAGAGAATTTTTGATGTTTTTATATTTTTAAATATCGGCAATCGTACTTGTCATTTTTAACATTTTAGGTGTGAATATATTAACTGTGGTTTTCAGGAGTCTCGCCGAAGTTTCTCACCCACTCTATAATCAGCGAGATAGAAAAAGGTAATTTTTGATGTTTTTATATTTTTAAATATCGACAATCGTGCTTGTCATTTTTAACATTTTAGGTGTGAATATATTAAGGGTGGTTTTTAGGAGTCTTGCCGAACTTTTTCACCCACTCTATAATCAGCGAGATAGAAAAAGAGACTTTTTGATGTTTTTATATTTTTAAATATCGGCAATCGTACTTTTCATTTTTAACGTTTTAGGCGTGAATAATTTAAGGGTTGTTCTTAGGAGTCTTGCCGAACTTTTTCACCCACTCTATAATCAGCGAGATAGAAATAGAGAATTTTTGATGTTTTTATATATTTAAATATCGGCAATCGTACTTGTCATTTTTAACATTTTAGGTGGGAATATATTAGGCGTGGTTTTTAGGAGTCTTGCCGAACTTTCTCGCCCACTCTATAATCAGTGAGATAGAAAAAGATAATTTTTAATTTTTTTATATTTTTAAATATCGACAATCGTGCTTGTCATTTTTAACATTTTAGGTGTGAATATATTAAGGGTGGTTTTTAGGAGTCTTGCCGAACTTTTTCACCCACTCTATAATCAGCGAGATAGAAAAAGATAATTTTGGATGTTTTTATATTTTTAAATATCGACAATCGTGCTTGTCATTTTTAACATTATAGGTGTAAATATATTCAGGGTGATTTCCAGGAGACTTGCCGAACTTTTTCACCCACTCTATAATCAGTGAGATAGAAAAAGATAATTTTGGATGTTTTTATATTTTTAAATATCGACAATCGTGCTTGTCATTTTTAACATTTGAGGTGTGTATATATTAAGGGTGGTTTTTAGGAGTCTTGCCGAAATTTTTCACCCACCCCATAATCAGCGAGATAGAAAAAGAGAATTTTTGATGTTTTTATATTTTTAAATATCGGCAATCGTACTTGTCATTTTTAACATTTTAGGTGTGAATATATTAAGGGTGGTTTTTAGGAGTCTTGCCGAACTTTCTCACCCACTCTATAAGCAGTGAGATAGAAAAAGATAATTTTGGATGTTTTTATATTTTTAAATGTCGAAAATCATACTTGTTATTTTTAACATTTGAGGTTTGTATATATTAAGGGTGGTTTTTAGGAGTCTTGCCGAACTTTCTCACCCACTCTATAAGCAGTGAGATAG
>NW_022873322.1:0-2579 GCF_010883055.1 Belonocnema kinseyi | reverse complement strand
ACGACTCAGAGAACATAAATAGGTTAAAGGAACTATATGATGCCCTTATAAAACCTGAGAAAGAATGCCCACCCATCACTACCAAGGAGGTGAAAAAGTATTAAGAGGTATGAAGAACTATCCTTTCCGGGACCAGAAGGTATTAAGACCTTCTAGTGAAAGATATTCCTTTAGCTCATCAGCATTTGGCCCGTATTTTCAACTCATATTTAAAGTCGGAAGAGCCAATTCCGTAGTGGTTGGTGGAGGGGCACACAGTACTCCTGCCGAAAAAAGGCAACTTAGCTGCCTCGAATAATTATAGGCTAATCGGTTGTCTGAACGCACTGTATAAAATATTTACAGCTATCCTAAATGATAAGATTTTTCGAACAGACATACCTGCGTGGCAAGAAAAGTATAAACAACTTGGCTCAAGGAAAGGCGTAGCAAGCTGTCGGGAGAACAAGATCATCGATTGATGTGTCTGCAAGGTAAGCTTTCCATTTGACCTCCCATAGTCTTATCATCTGTCTTTTGGAAAGCTTAATGGTTCTTCCGCAAATCGTGAGGTTCATGGAGAGATTAATGCACCTATGGAAAACCAGATTTACTATGTCATGTGGAAAAAATCGTGTGATAACTAACTAATCTTTCAGAGAGGTGACTTTCAAGGCCACGCCAGGAGCCCACTTCTCTTTCTCTTCACACTATTGCCTCTATCTGTAGCACTTCGCCATTCAGAGTGTGGCATTTAGGATGTGAAATCTATAAAGGATACTAAAAAGGATACTCTCAGAAGCAGATATAAACGTCTCATCCGGCAGATTTTTTCTTCGGAATTTTCAGCGAGAAACAAAATATCTGCAACGATATCGGGGCACAAAAGGTTATGCACATTGAAAAAAGCATGCATTATTAGTCTTCTGTTCCGTGACTCTACATCTCACGCCGTGACGGCGTTCGCGGTATATTGTATTTTAAATGTCTTCACGACAGGATTATTCTGGGTACAGCACACAGAGTCGCAAATGGAAGACTCTCTTCTTAAAATGGCCAGGAAGCACGAGGAAGTGGGCAAAGGAGTGTTGCTGTACAAAGCAGAAGAGTTGGCTGTTGAAACACTCAGACTTAACTTCAGTATCAGGAGAACGAGCAAAATGCATTAAATCTTATCTCTCAAGTAATCACTCCTGAAAGCCTGGATTTAAAAAGCACAGGAGACAAACTTCCGTGTCCAGCTCCTCGATTTGAAGTCTGACACGGAGGGTTTCATTTTGGGATGTCAAGACGGCGTCATTTCGACCTTAACATACCGTCGCTACATTTTGAACCCAGAAATTCCCGATGATAATTGTAGTGCGTACCATGCACAACACGAACATCCAGCACGCATACTATCTATTGTCCAACCAGGCGTGAACGACCTACATCTAATAGCACAATGCGGCACTAAGAGTACTTTATTGCCATCTCTGTTAGTCTTACGGCATTAACCTTAATATCGCTCCTCTAAATGCTCCTAGGGAAATAGAGTCAATTATCGAGAATAAAAATTGCCGCATACAATGGAACTTCATATTCTCAACAATTGTTTCTGTTGCATACTCGAGGCCTGACATGGTTCTTCTAGACTTTAAGAAGCGACAATGTAGCTTCGCGGCTCAGTCAATTGATACTGTGATATTTTAAACTTTAATTCCAATTAATATCGTAATGCAGATACAGTAAAAATCTTAAATAGCCCTCCCTTCTATATACTTTCAAAGAATTGACACTGCGCCGCGTGTATGTGTAACAGGTGCTGCGCGGGGTACGCGGGATCTGCATCTGTCACTTAGGCAAGCAGCCAGGCGTGAAGAAACAAAAGCGCAGCAGGCTATAATGAGTTAGTTGTCACTCACCGTCAGCCCAGATATCAGGACTATAGTAGTATCTCTCTTTAATATCATTCCTAGTTAACCCGGTTGTTTGGAACACTAAAAAAACGACTAAACATTGTCACGACTGATCAACTCTGGTAGGGAGACATGCGTGTTTAGATCAAGTCAATTAGAACCACAGCACTTTAATTAATAAAGATAACGCTGTAAAAGCGCGGTCTTTATTATAAATAGATTAAAACTGTATAAAATCCACAGAACTTGTTGCTTGGCGAACGTTGACTGACGAGGCGAGAAAATAAAATCATGAAACAGAGAAACAAGACTATTTGTAAGAGAAGGAGAGCACGAAAACGATAAGACCGGCTCAGCCATAATTGTAGACATTACTCAATATGAAAATCAAATACAAGGACAGGTCCAAAAATCATAAATGTAACGCAGAACGCAAATAAAAATAGAAAAATGAGAACACAAATGAAAACAGTCATAAAAACAATGAACTAATGTCCAATTCACAACACCGGTACCGCATGATTTTCTTTTCCAACGAAAAAATTCAGGCGTTTTGAGGGAGGCTATAGAACAATGTCTGTTTGTTTTTTATTTATTGATTTTTTTTGCAGTGTTTTTACAGTAAAGCTATGGACTAACAATTAGTTAGCGGGGTTTTTTAACCGTGTGAACCTCACAAGAATATTTTTTGCCGTTTGAAAC
>NW_022873321.1:0-2827 GCF_010883055.1 Belonocnema kinseyi | reverse complement strand
TCTTATGTCTCTTCTAAGTAGGGTCTCATTCACACATTCTAACCATTCTTTCCGCGGTCTACCTCTGGGCACGCTGCCATTTACTTTACCTTGATACACTTGATTCGGTAGTGGTTCGTTTGGCATTCTCTCAACGTGTCTGAACCATCTTGAACGATTTCTTTCCCATGTGTCTACTAGCGTCTCTTTTCTGCACCACATTCTTTTAGAATTATCTCGTTATTTATTTTGTCCATTAGGGTTTTCCCGCATATTATGCGCATGAATCTCATGTCAATTGCGTTAATTTTACTCTTATCTTTTTGTTTTAAATATTAAGCTAGACTCGCGACCGGGACAAATCAGAAAATGAAAGTAAATTTGAAAATTGAACTGCAGTTCGAGTATTAAAAACTAAACAGTGATTGATTTTACAAGGTGATTCTAGATCTGTTGAAAATGATATAATTTACATATTTTAACGTTAAAATTTGAACTAATTTAATTACAAAGCCTTAGTAGTGACACAAGTGTAAAGTTCGAATTAATGGCTTCTTAAATGATAGCCTTTATGCAATTTCAAAATCTTTTTGAAGTATTATTTCAGTATAAGATATTCCATTTTTAATCTATTTGGTTTGGAAATAAAAAACAATTTTCAATAGTAAACAATTTGAAAATGAATTGTCAGAATTTATTATTATTATTTATTATTTGTATTTCGAAGGTAAAAGTATTTAATTTTGATTCTTAAAGAACAGTTAAATAAGCATTAATTTAGAAAAAAATCAAATAAGCTGGACGTTTCTCAATGTTACAAAGAAAAGAACAAAATTTGGAGCTCCTCAAGAATTTTGAAATACTAAGAAAACAATAACAATTTCTGGGTAGATTTAAAATTATTTTTTATTTTGAAAAAGTACATAACTCAAAGAGAATGTTTAAAAATATTTCAAAACATTTCAAAAGATTTACAATATTAGAAAAAATCTGGAAGCTCTTAAAACAATTTTGTTTGCAGGATTTTACAGAAATGTTAGGAAAAATGGGAATCAGTCTAAAAGACATTTAAAAGTTCCGAAAATTTTTTTAAATAATTTTAAAAGATTTGAAATAATTTAAAAGAGAATAGATACTTTTGATGATTTTGAAATGTTTTCAAATGTTGACTTTTTATTTTTAAAAATTACATAATTTTAAGAGGAGGTATAAAAATATGGGACCACTGACAAAAATTCCATAAGGGATGAATGAAAAATCCCAAAAAAAGAATTCTCCGGCACCTGAATAATAATGTTATAAAAATTGTATTAAAAAATACATTAAAAAACACATGTGCTTTGAAAGAAAAAAATGTTCTGCCTAAATTTTCTTCGTACCTACGTAATAACATTTTTGAAACAAACTTTGCAGGATTCAATTTAACAACGATTTATATCAAAATTTTCTTTTATTAATAAAAAATTCGATTTTTCAGAACTTTTTTGTTTTTTTCGAATACTATGCACATTTAAAAAAAAATTTTTTCATCCAGAAATATATATTCGATTATTGTATTTTCAACAAATAAATAATATTTAATAAATAATTTTTTAAATTATTTAAATTCAGGAATTTTCTAGTTCGGATACTTTATGATTCAGGCATTTGCTTTGGGGATTTTTAAAATTCGGTAATATCTAATTGTCTGGAATTTTATTTATTTTATTTTTCGTGAATTTTCCAATTCGACTTTTATATTTCGGGACTTTTATAATTTCGGGAATTTTATTATTGGTTATTTTTCAATGTACGAATTTTACAGTGTCAGGAATTTTATTTTTCGATATTTTTCAGTCGCTTTTTCCGAAAAATAAAATTCCCACATCACTGTAAAAATTCCGAAGTTATAACATTGCAATGTTATAATTTCGGAATTTTTACAGTGATGTGGGAATTTTATTTTTAATTTTCCAATTCGGGACTTTTATATTTCGACAATGCATTGGCGAAATATAAAAGTCCCGAATTGGAAAAATCTCGACAATTTACAATCTTACCGAATTTAAGAATTGCCGACAGAAAATTTCCGAATTATACAATATCCGGGCTAGACAACTCTCTAATTTGAACAATTGAAAAGTAGTTAGTAAAAAAAAATGTTTCCAATAGAATAATAAAATATTTTTACCGAGGAAAAAACTTTTTTAATGTTTAAAGTTTCTAAAAATTATTTTTTGAATTAAAAATAACAAGCATTGAACAAATGTATTTTTGGATAAAAAAAGTTGTTTGAAAATGTGCATTTTATTTTTTTACATTACACAAAACGCTCGCGAAAATAAAATTATTTAAAAAATAAAAGTCGCGTTAAATCAGCCTGCATTGAATCCTGCAAAGTTTGTTTCATTTGAAGCTCACGCGTTTTAAATTTATGTTTGTATCACATTTTTATACAATTTTTTTTATTTTAAATTGAAACAATAATTGAAAAAAATTAAACATTAAACCAAATTTCTATAATAAAAATACTTGATTATTATATTTTTAATAAATAAATAATAGTGACCACATAACTGTTTTCTCAATTTCTGCAATTTGGGAATTTTCTAGTTTGTATATCTTATCATTAGACAGCATTCGGCCTGGAGTTTTATTATTAGGGAATTTTCAAATTCGATAATATTGTAAACTGTCCAGAATTTCATTATTCTAGAATTTTTTAATTCGGTATTTTCAGGTTTCAGCATTTTATTATTTCGGGAAGTTTATAGTGTCGAAAATATTTCAAAAATTTAAAAAGATTTATAAAATTGTGAAAAAATCTTGAAGATTTTGAGGAATTTAAAACTCCTGAAAAACTTAAATA
>NW_022873320.1:0-1778 GCF_010883055.1 Belonocnema kinseyi | reverse complement strand
AGGAGATCTGATTTTTTGTCAGACGCCTTAGCCACTCGGCTACAGCTGCGGATATTATTTCGGATGTGATTTTAGCACACAATCTTCACCCGCAATACGACTAAAGACAAAAATTCTCATATCACTGTGCAAAAAATCTAAAATCCAAAAATTTTCATATTATGTTCGTGTTCTCAATTCTGGATCCTGAGAAATTTTAAAAACACATAATATCATGGATCAGCAAATGTCATCTTTTAGTAATTAACCCTGGGCCTTCCTTGAATTGCAGAAAGACAATTAATTTGCAACTTTTTTCCGAAAATATTACAAATGAATGGCTAGCTTATGAGCGGCGTGCAAATAAATGGACGATTGTTTGTGCTAAAATTAAGAGAGCGCAAAGGTGAAGAGATAAAATTTATTTCATAGCGTTATGGAAATATGCAATCAAAATTCATAGAAACTTGTCAGATACGTTGAAAAAGATATTACGCTATATAGTCAAAAAAAAAAAAAATTGCTCGGTCACTAGGACTCGAACATTCGCTCCTTAGTGGAATCTGATTTCAAGTCAGACACCACAGGAGATCTGATTTTTAGTCAGACGCCTTAGCCACGCGGCTACAGCTGCGGATATGATTTCGTTTGTGAATGTAGCACAGAATCTTCTCCCGCAGTACAATTAAAGAAAAAATTTCTCATACCGCTGTGCAAAAATTGAAAATTCGAAAATTTTCAGATTATGTTCCTGTTCTCAATTCTGGATCCTGAGAAATTTTAAAAACACATAGTATCATGGATCAGCAAATGTCATCTTTTAGTAATTAACCCTGGGCCTTCCTTCAATTGCAGAAAGTCTATTAAATTGCAACTTTTTTCCGAAGATATTACAAATGAATGGCTAGCTTATGAGTGGCGTGCAAATAAATGGACGATTGTTTGTGCTAAAATTAAGAGAGCGTAAAGGTTTCGAGATAAAATATATTTCATAGTGTTTTGGAAATATACAAGCTAAATTCATACAAATTTGACAAATACGTTGAAAAAGATATTCCCGCTATAAAATAAAAAAAAAATTCCTCGGTCGCTAGGACTCGAACACTCGCTGCATAGTGGATTCCGATTTCTATTCAGACACCACAGGATATCTGATTTTTAGTCAGACGCCTTAGCCACTCGGCCACAGCTGCGGATATTAATCCGGATGTGATTGTAGCACTCAATCTTCTCCCGCAAAACAACTTAAGAAAAAATTTCTCATACCGCTGTGCAAAAAATTGAAAATCCGAAAATTTTCAGATTAGGTTCCTGTTCTCAATTCTGGATCCTGAGAAACTTTAAAAACACATAATATCATGGATCAGCAAATGTCATCTTTTAGTAATTAACCCTGGGCCTTCCTTCAATTGCAGAAGGACTATTAATTTGCAGCTTTTTTTCCGAAAATATTACAAATGAATGGCTAGCTTATGAGCGGCGTGCAAATAAATGGACGATTGTTTGTGCTAAAATTAAGAGAGCGTAAAGGTGACGAGATAAAATATATTTCCTAGCGTTATGGAAATATGCGATCAAATTTCATAGAAACTTGACAGATACGTTGAAAAAGATATTACGCTATATAGTCGAAAAAAAAAAAATTCCTCGGTCGCTAGGACTCGAACATTCGCTCCTTAGTGGAATCTGATTTCTATTCAGACACCACAGGAGATCTGATTTTTAGTCAGACGCCTTAGCCACGCGGCTACAGCTGCGGATAAGATTTCGGTTGTGAATGTAGCACAGAATCTTCTCCC
>NW_022873319.1:0-1429 GCF_010883055.1 Belonocnema kinseyi | reverse complement strand
TATTAATACTATTATATATATAAATATATACGTATATTAATAATGATAATATTATAATTATGTTATATTATAATAGTCTATTTTTTTATTTGAAGGTTCATCACTTTCGTATAAAATACATTTTTGAAACTGACAATCAATCAATACCATTTTTGGTTAAGAAATCATGTGTTTTGTTAAAAGTTCATCTTTCTTTGTAGAAATTAAATTGTTTTATAAAAAATTTATACTTTTTGATTAAAAATTACATTTTTCGGTCGAATTATGAACTATAAATATGTTTTGGTTGTAAAGTCGTTCTGTTGTAAATGCAAATATATTGTTAAAAATTAAAATTATGAGCTTTGGGTGGAAATACTCTTTTTGTTTTTAAAATTAAATAATTTCGTTTAAAGTTCATTTACTTTGTTGGAAATTGACCTTATTTAGTAGAAATTTAATCCTTTTGGTTGGATATTTTATCATTTTTGGTGAAAAATGCAATTGTTTGGTTAAAATATCAACTGTACATCTTCTTGGGTTTGAAAGTCGATTATTTCACTAAGAATTGAACTACTTTGTCAAAAAAATACGTTTTTTTAACAAGGTTTTTTAATTATAATTGAAAATTTAACTATTTGGTTGAAAGTTTAACTCTTTCATTGAAAACTCATATTTCTCGCTTAAAAATTTCAATTTTTTGTAGATAATTCGTCTTTTTTACTTTAAAATTAAATAAATTCTTTAAAAATTCATGTATTTTGTTTAAGATTTGTCTTTTTTTGTAGATTATCAATTTTCTTGGTCGAAAATTCATCTGATTGGTCGAAAATTTAACAACTTTGTTTAAAATTAATTTTTTCTTTAAAAAATTAATTATCTTTATTTGAAAATGTAACTATTATATGATTGATTAAAAATTAATCGTTTATATTGGTTAAGTTGGAAAACCGTTGTTTTTCTTATAGAAAATTAATCTTCTTGGTCAAAAATTCACCTTTTCCCGTGAAAATTTAACAATTTTGTTGAAAATTCGTTTTTTTGTCTTGTTCAATTCAATTTTTTCGCACAGTTTTTATCTGGAAATTGTACTATTCCATTTTTGTTTAAAACTTTAGCCTATACATTTTATTAGTTAAAAAACCAATTATTTGATAGAAAATTAATTTATTTTGTTAAAAAGTAAACTTTTGGGTTGAAAATTGATTTATTGTGTTAATTAGAATTTTTTCCTAAAATTAGAAAAACTGCAAAATAAAAAAATTGCCTTAAAATCGTCCTGATTCCTTTTTTTTAATTTTTAAAATCTTTTCAAATACTCACTTCAAATTAATTTTTAAAACTAAACAATCATTTTCAATTTTCTTAGCAATCACAACAATTTTTGTTATTCTTTTTGAATATTTTACAATTCTCAAAAGCTTTTTTTTTTAAATCTGCAAAAATCTAC
>NW_022873318.1:0-4071 GCF_010883055.1 Belonocnema kinseyi | reverse complement strand
TTTAAATTATATGTTGCTTTAAAAATCTACTTTCAAATTTGAGTAAGTTTAAGAGATATTCAGAAATTTTAAAAGGATACAAAAATAATAAAAACTTGTAAATGTTTTTCGATAATTTGGCAAGTTGTCATTAATATGAAAAAAAATGTTTCAGGTTCCTAGAAATAATTAAAATCATTTTTTATTTCGAAAAATTAATTTTATAGGAGATTATTTTAAAGCATTTCAAAACATTCAAAAAGAGGTCAAAAATTGTCAAAGTATCTAAAAAAGTTTAAAGGCCATTTTGTTAATTTTGAAAAATAAAAAAAAAATCAGGAAAAATTTGAATAATTTTTAAAGATTATAAAACCTGAGAAGATTAGAAAAAAATAATTATTTTCCCAATTATCATATGAACATTTTGAATGATTTTTTATTTTGAAAAATGTGCTTTAAAAGAAAATTAAAGAAGATTTTTAAACACATCAATATCCTAAAATTTCGAAAAACAGTGTAGAAAGTTTTAAAATCAACATTTTTTAATTCGATAACATTACAAATTAAAAAAAACGTAAATAATCGAATAAATTCAATAAATATTGAGTAGAATTGATGAGATTAAAAAAGAATTTAAGCTTCAGAAGAGTTTTAGAAACCTCGGATAAACTGATTTAAAAAATGTAAGAACTTAAAAATTCTTCTAGAAGAATAAGAAAGATGCGCCTGGAAATTGTGTACAATTATCAGTCTTTAAAATTAAAATGATTTTTTTTTTTTTAATTACTTTCAGCACATTTATTTTCAAGCAGAATCCCCGCTTTTAATCGCAAGAGGTTCAATTATTTCCAATCAGATTAAGTAATTACATAACTTTTGAAAATTAAAAAGAGATAACTTGGAATAAATTGAATGAGATTTAAAAAAATTTTATTTAAATTAAACGTAAAATTAAATTAAATTAAAATTTAAGATTTTTATATTAAATTTTGATAAGATATAATAGATATGTATGTACAATGAAAAAATAATATTAAAAAGTCGATAAAGGAAGGACTTTCAGATAATGAAAGATAATGAAAGAAACTCCCTTGGACAAAATTTAAATAATTGTTTTGGAATGAATTCTAACAGAAAATTGAAAAAAGATTACAAAACATTTTTTATTAATTCATAAAATGTTTAAAAAGTACGTAAAATATTTTAAAACAAAATGTCGTAATTTTTCCATATCACTTAACTTTAGAAAAATTAAGGAACATAATTCTTTCAAATTTGAGTACGTTTAAGAGATATTCAAAAATTATGAAACGATTTGAAAATAAATAAAACTTGTAAAGATTTTTATAGGAATAATTAGCATAATTTTTTATTTCAAACAATTAATTTAAAAATATTATTTTTAAACATTTAAAAACATTGCAAAAGATTTCAAATATTCTTAAAGCATCTGAAGAACTTTAAAGGCATTTTTTTAATTTTGCAGAATTAAAAAAAAAATTAAGAAAAATTTTAATAATTTTTAAAGATTAGAGATTGGAAGTTCTGACAAGATTAGAAAAACATAATAATCAATTGAATTCAGGAAGTAGTTGGTAGACTTGATGAGATTCAAACAAAATTTAAACCTAAGAATTGTTTTAGAAACGCAAGATAAACTTTAAGAACTTTAAAAGAATCTCGAAAGGTTTCAGGAAAATAAACAAAGTTTCTTCAAATGCTTGGGAAAATTTAGAAGATTATAAGGAAATTTTTTTCTATAATTTGAATGATTTTTTAAATTTTTGCGATAAAAACTCAAGAGAGTTACCAATATCTTATAGAATTTAAAACGTTTTAAATAGATAATAAACTTTCCTAATATTTTTCCTATAAATTAAAAATAAACAGTCTTTAAAACCTCCTAGCATCTTTTCTGACACATCTGATATATTCGAAAATCTTTTTTTTTAATTTTCTTAAAAATCTTATAATAATTATTTACATATAAAATTTTAAACAAACTGATAATACTCATTTTCTTTTATATGAAATCTTTACAAAATCTTTAATGCCTTAAAATACTTATCACAAAATTACAAAATTTAGCTTTTAAAATTTTATTTTAATTGTAAAATAATCGTGATTGGAAATTGATTGTAAATAATTGTAAAATAAATCCAATAAAATTTATTTCATGAAGAAATATCTCATGATTATAAAAAGAGAAAAACATTGTAAAGGTAAGTCTTTGTGACATTTTAATAACTAATTAACATATTTTAAAATTATTTTTCCTTGATTCTGGCCGAGGGTCATACATGTGTACCTTGTTTGACCTTAGGGAATATATTTCAGGAATAAAATTATAAAAATATATCCATTAATTAGTAACAGACTTATGAAGAATCGCCTTTCAAATTATAGTTGCAGTTGAAGAAATAGACATTTCTCTTATCGTTTTTCAGCAGATGATTTTTCACTAAACGTAAAGCAGATTGAAATACACTTGAAAAATAAAAATAAAAAAGGTCAGAAATTCATGAAGTTTTCTGTTCAGAAAATTCCACACATTTTTTAATAAAATTCCTTTCCACGCCACATTCAAAGAAAAATTTTACAACATTTTCGTCAAATGATTAGTCTTTTGAATGAGGTCATTTTAATAACTTTTTGGCTTTTTCTCTTTAAAACCTCAAAACTGTTATTATAGCCTGAAATAGCATGAAAAGAGATGTATCAAAAAAGTACCGAGAGGAGTTTAAATAATTTTATTTTATTGGATTTAAAAAAATATTAGAAAAATTCGAGTCTTTTTAAAAAATGTTTAGGACATTTAGAAGTTTGGAAGATATCAATGAATATTTTATACATTTTGGGAAATTTTTTCAATTTTTTAAATATTTCTAATACGTTTAAAACAAAATAAATTCAAAAAAAATATTTTTAACTTACTATATTTTTCTTAAAATTTAAAAAAAGCATTCAAGATGTAAAAAAACTTGTCTTATATAATCTTCTAAATTTTTCACAGAATTTTAAGAAAAATAATTTTATCTCCTTGAAATCTTTCGGAAATCCCTCAAAGGTTCTTTAGTTTATTTTTTTGAAATCTTTGAAAATCTACATTTCTAAAAAATTTAAGTTTAAAATTATATTTGAATCTCTACCATTCTTCTAAATATTCCTTGAATTTACTGGATTATTTACGTTTTTTAAAATCTTTAATCTTATCAAATTGAAACATTTTGCTGTAAAATCTTCTACACTATTCTTTTAAGTTTTAGGAAATCGTTTGATGTGTTTCAAAATCTTTTTTAATTTTTTTTGAAGTACATTTTTTTTAAATCAAAATTATAAAAAAATTTCAAGCGATTATCAGAAAAATAATTTTTTTTTTTCATTTTCAGACCTTCTAATCTTCTAATCTTTAAGAATGATTCCATTTTTCCTGATTTTTTTGCAAGTTTCCATTATTTTTTAATAGTTTCAAAATTTCTGAAAATCTCGTAAACTTACTCAAATTTGAAAGCAAATTTTACAAACCAACATAAACATAACAAAAAATGGTACAACAAAATTGCGCAAGAAGGCTTGATAAGAATTAAATTCCTTATTTTTTTAAAAATTATATAATATGGCAAAATTACGAAAAAATGTTTAAAAATTGTGATCTTCTTTTAATTTTCTCTCAGAATTCATTCCATTCCATTTTTAGTTGAAAAATGTTTTAATTGAAAATCCAATTATATGTTTAAAAATTGAACTATTCTGTTGTAAATTCGATTGTGTGTGTGTTTTAAAACATTTTTCAGTTGAAAATTCATTTGTCCCATTGAAAGTTAAACTATTTTAAAATTAAAATTTTTTTAAATCACTGTTTTGGTTGATAATTTAACTGCTTTGTTGAAAAATCGATTTTTTTATTGTTGAAAAAACATTTTCTTATACTAAAAATGTAACTGCATCATTTTTAAATGAATTTTTTAAGTAGGAAATTGACCTTTCTCAGTCAAAAATTGTGGGTCCGGATGCAATAAGGGCACATAAAATTTTTTCGTGCGAAAACGAAGTCCCCTGGAGGCTTTAGAAAAAATTTTCGAATTTTAATTT
>NW_022873317.1:0-1591 GCF_010883055.1 Belonocnema kinseyi | reverse complement strand
CTACTTTTCGATCTATTCATGTACCTAAGTGTATGTGAGCTTACTCCAGGTTAGCTAAAACCTGTAAATCGGAAAAACGAATGGATTTTGTTGGCTGGTTAGGGTCAGTGACTCAGACAAAAATCTTTTAAAAGTCAGGAATTTGCTGTTTAAATAATTATCTATGATAATAAGTGAGATAATTTTTTCAATTAAAAATTTTTTATTCAGTATATAAAAGATTGTATATTAAAAACTTTCCAAAAGTTTGTATTATTTTATCAGCCAGTGAAAATAAAGTAATCGCCAGAGTAAGCTTAATTAGAGTCATCATTTGTATTTGAAATATCAACTACACTGAAACTTTGATATTGGGTCGATTTTGGGACTGGCCTTGGTGGGGAATTACCCAGATAGAAGGCGGCACACCCATCGCAACTCTTTTTATTCCTATTTTCGGCGTGGCGTCAATGTTCGGAAGAACTTTATCAGGGTTCCGATATCTAGGGTTCAGTGTGTTATGTTATTAGTTTAAAATTAATTTTTTATTTGAAAATTGAACTATTTCATATTTAGCTGAACATTAATTTTTGTACAATGAAAATTCAACTACTTGGATAGAAATTGAACCACTTTGTTAAAAATTAATGTTGTTTTCAAGTTTCCAATCTTTAGTTGAAAATTGAACTATTTTGTTTAAAATTTATTTTTTTTCTTAAATTTTTTTATTACAATACAATTGTTCACCTAAAAATGTCACTTTGTCAGTTTCTTCTCTTGTTGATTAAAACTGCAACTTTTTGGTTAAAGATTAACTGTTTTGGTGATAAATTAATACATTCGGTTTGAAAATTCAACTGTTTTACAAAACAACTCGTCTTTTGACTTGAAAGTTCAATTACTTTTTTTTCTTCTTGACTGAGAAATCTTTGTATGCTGAAAATTCCTTTTTCTGGTTAGAAAATTGAATTCATGGCTTTAACTACTTTGTTAAATTAATTTTTCCACCACCAATTTTCTTAATGGAAAATTGAACAACTATATATTTTTTAATAAATTCATTTATTTTGTTGACAATTGATTTTTTTCGGTAGAAAATCAATATTTAAACTTAAAAATTCAGGTTTTTGGTTTGAAATTCTATTTTTTGGTGAGAATTTAACTATTCCATTTTTGGTGGAAAATTCTTTTTTTAATGGTTAATTATTTTTTTAACTCAAAATTTGACTATTTTCTTAAAAAAGAATTTCTTCCTTCAACATTGTTTTAACTGAAAATTTAACAATTACTTGTTTTGGTAAAGATTTAGGTTTTTCAGTTGAAAATTATAATTTTTAATTGATACTTAATCTTTTGAATTAAAAATATATCTCGGCTGAAAATTCGATTTTCTTCTTGGCTGAAAATGAATTTTTCATCTTAAATATAACTTCCATTCCGGGTGAAAATGTTATATTTTTTGTTTGAAAATACAACGATTTGCTTAAATATTCGTTTTTTTTTACGGAAATTTGTGCTCAGATAAAAATTAAGGCATTTCGTAGAAAATTTATTTTTATATAAAAATTCAACTATTTGAGTAAAAAAGTGCTTTTTTTAGTTGAAAACTTGT
>NW_022873316.1:239-1049 GCF_010883055.1 Belonocnema kinseyi | reverse complement strand
CGACCCCTACATTATCTTGTATTTTCCTTAGCAGTACCGTGGCAAATTTGAAAATAGAGCGGTCTCTTATATACTCAGTTGGAGAAAAAGCAAAATAGAAAACTTTCAGTTTGGTATAAATGCACTTTCTTAAAACTGTGCTTCGATATGCGGTTACTAGGAAATCCGGAAACGTACCTAAAGATAAGTATTTCATAGCAATTCATTATAATTTCACGATAAAGGAAACAAAGCAAAGGAAATTTAAACCTACACAATAAAAATTATGCCGAGATTTTGAACCGGCGCGGGAGGGGGGGGGTCGCTTTTTATTGTAAATTCAAAGATATAGGCCTAAAATAAACACACAAGAAAAGAGATATATATATATATATATATATATGTGTGTTTGTGTGTGTGTGTGGGTGTGTATTTATGGGTTTTCGGAGAATCTTAAACAGGACGATTTTTAATGACTCTCGGATATGACGCAGTCGTAACTCGACCCCTACATTATCTGGTATTTTCCTTAGCAGTTTCGCGGAAAATTTGAAAATAGAGCGGTCTCTTATATACTCGGTTGGAGAAAAAGCAAAATAGAAAATTTTCAGTTTGGTATAAATGCACTTTCATAAAATTGTGCTTCGATATGCGGTTACTAGGAAATCCGGAAACGTACTTAAAGATAAGTATTTCATAGCAATTCATTATAATTTCACGATAAAAGAAACAAAACAAAGGAAATTTAAACCTACAAATTAAAAATTACGCCGAGATTTTGAACCGGGGCGGGAGGGGGGGTGGCTCGCTTTTTATTGTAAATTCAAAGAT
>NW_022873316.1:0-229 GCF_010883055.1 Belonocnema kinseyi | reverse complement strand
AATAAACACACAAGAAAAGATATATGTATATATATATGTGTGTGTGTGTGTATTTATGGGTTTTCGGAGAATCTTAAGCAGGACGATTTTTAACGACTCTCGGATATGACGCAGTCGTAACTCGACACCTATATTATCTGGTATTTTCCTTAGCAGTTCCGTGGCAAATTTGAAAATAGAGCGGTCTCTTATATACTCGGTTGGAGAAAAAGCAAAATAGAAAATTTTC
>NW_022873315.1:0-1413 GCF_010883055.1 Belonocnema kinseyi | reverse complement strand
AAAAAGGATGACTCTTTGACAAAATTGTTGAATTATCTAGCAAATAGTTTCATTTTTATTAAACAATATAAAATTTATTCACTTATTTTAACTCAAAAAATTCATTTATATAAAATCAGTAACATCAAAAATTTAATTTCTTGAAAAGAAATAATTTTTTATCCAAAAAGATGAATTTTTAACCAAAAAGGATGACTTTTTAACAAAATTGTTGAATTCTCTAGCAAAAAGTTTCATTTTTATCAAAGCACATGATATTTATTTATTTATTTTAACTCAGTAACATCAAAAATTTAATTTCCTAAAAAGAAATCATTTTCTAACATTAAAATTGATTTATCAATCAATAAAGACGAATTTTTTACCAAAAAGGATGACTCTTTGACAACATTGTTGAATTATCTAGCAAATAGTTTCATTTTTATTAAACAATATAAAATTTATTCACTTATTTTAACTCAAAAAATTTATTTTTATAAACTCAGTAACATCAAAAATTTAATTTCTTGAAAAGAAATAATTTTTTATCCAAAAAGACGAATTTTTAACCAAAAGGATGACTTTTAACAAAATTGTTGAATTCTCTAGCAAAAAGTTTCATTTTTATCAAAGCACATGATATTTATTTATTTTAACTCAGTAACATCAAAAATTTAATTTACTGAAAAGAAATAATTTTCTACCAAAAAAATTGAAGTTTCAATCCGAAAAGAGGAATTTTTAACGAAAAAGGATGACTTTTTAACAAAATTGTTGAATTCTCTAGCAAATAGTATCATATTCATCAAAAAATTTCAAATTTATTTATTTTTACTCAGTAACATCAAAAATTTAATTTCCTTGAAGGAAATCATTTTCTACCAAAAAAATTGAATCTTCAATCCAAAAAGACGAATTTTTAACCAGAAAGGATGACTTTTTAACAAAATTGTTGAATTCTCTACCAAATAGTTTCATTTTTATCAAAGAATTTCAAATTTATTTATTTTAACTCAGTAACATCAAAAATTTAATTTCCTTAAAAGAAACCATTTTCTAACATAAAAATTGATTTTTCAATCAAAAAAGACGAATTTTTTACCAAAAAGGATGACTCTTTCACAAAATTGTTGAATTATCTAGCATATAGTTTCATTTTTATTAAACAATATAAAATTTATTCACTAATTTTAACTCAAAAAATTTATTTGTATAAACTCAGTAACATCAAAAATTTAATTTCTTGAAAAGAAATAATTTTTTATCCAAAAAGAGGAATTTTTAACGAAAAAGGATGACTTTTTAACAAAATTGTTGAATTCTCTAGCAAATAGTTTCATTTTTATCAAAGCACATCATATTTATTTATTCATTTTAACTCAGTAAAATCAAAAATTTAATTTCCTTAAAAGATACCATTTTCTAACATAAAAA
>NW_022873314.1:0-4971 GCF_010883055.1 Belonocnema kinseyi | reverse complement strand
ATTTTTAAACGAAAGAGATTAATTCTGATTGCGAAACTTAATAGTAAAAATTTCCAAATTAAAAATCGAGTTTTTAATTTAACCGATGAAAATTTCTGTCGACATTGGAATAATATTCAACAAAATAGTTAAATTTTTAAAGGAAAGACATTAATTCGGATTGCGAATTTTGATAGTAAAAATTTCCAAATTAAAAATCGAGTTTTTATTTAACCGATGAAAGTTTCTTTCGAAATTGGAATAATGTTCAGCAAAACAGTTGAATTTTTAAACGAAAGAGATTAATTCTGATTGCGAAATTTAATAGTAAAAATTTCCAGATTAAAAATCGAGTTTTAAATTTAACCAATGAAAGTTTCTGTCGAAATTGTAATAATATTCAACAAAATTGTTAAATTTTTAAAGGAAAGACGTGAAGTCTGATTGCGAATTTTGATAGTAAAAATTTCCCAATTAAAAATCGAGTTTTCATTTAACCGATGAAGGTTTCTGTCGAAATTCGAACAATTTTCAACAAAACAGTTGAATGTTTAAACGAAAGTGATTAATTCTGATTGCGAAATTTAAAAGTAAAAATTTTGAAATTAAAAATCGAGTTTTTTACTTAACACATGAATGTTTCTGTCAAAATTAGAATAATGTTCAACAAAATAGTTGAATTTTTAAACAAAAGAGAATAAATCTGATTGCGAATTTTAATATTAAGAATATACAAATTAAAAGTCGAATTTTTAATTTAACCGATGAAAGTTTCTGTCGAAATTGGAATAATGTTCAGCAAAACAGTTGAATTTTTAAACGAAAGAGATTAATTCTGATTGCGAAACTTAATAGTAAAAATTTCCATATCAAAAATCGAGTTTTTAATTTAACCGATGAAAGTTTCTGTCGAAATTGGAATAATATTCGACAAAATAGTTAAATTTTTAAAGGAAAGACATTAACTCTGATTACGGAATTTAATAGTAAAAATTCTCAAATTAAAAAACGAGTTTTTATTTAACCGATGAAAGTTTCTGTCGAAATTGGAATAATGTTCAGCAAAACAGTTGAATTTTTAAACGAAAGAGATTAATTCTGTTTGCGAAACTTAATAGTAAAAATTTCCAAATTAAAAATCGAGTTTCTAATTTAACCGATGAAAGTTTCTGTCGAAATTGGAATAATATTCAACAAAATAGTTAAATTTTTAAAGGAAAGACATTAATTCTGATTGCGAATTTTGATAGTAAAAATTTCCAAATTAAAAATCGAGTTTTTATTTAACCGATGAAAGTTTCTGTCGAAATTGGAATAATGTTCAACAAAACAGTTGAATTTTTAAACGAAAGTGATTAATTCTGATTGCGAAACTTAATAGTAAAAATTTCCAAATTAAAAATCGAGTTTTTAATTTAACCGATGAAAGTTTCTGTCGAAATTGGAATAATATTCCACAAAATAGTTAAATTTTTAAAGGAATGACATTGATTCTGATAGCGGAATTTAATAGTAAAAATTCTCAAATTAAAAATCGAGTTTTTATTTAACCGATGAAAGTTTCTGTCGAAATTGGAGTAATGTTCAGCAAAACAGTTGAATTTTTAAACGAAAGAGATTAATTCTGATTGCAAAATTTAATAGTAAAAATTTCCAAATTAAAAATCGAGTTTTAAATTTAACCAATGAAAGTTTCTGTCGAAATTGGAATAATATTCAACAAAATAGTTGAATTTTGAAAGGAAAGAGATTAATTCTGATCGCGGAATTTAATAGTAAAAAATTTCAAATTAAAAATCGAGTTTTTTGTTTAACCCATGAAAGTTTCTGTCAAAATTAGAATAATGTTCAACAAAACAGTTGAATTTTTAAACGAAAGTGATTAATTCTGATTGCGAAACTTAATAGTAAAAATTTCCAAATTAAAAATCGAGTTTTTAATTTAACCGATGAAAGTTTCTGTCGAAATTGGAATAATATTCCACAAAATAGTTAAATTTTTAAAGGAATGACATTGATTCTGATAGCGGAATTTAATAGTAAAAATTCTCAAATTAAAAATCGAGTTTTTATTTAACCGATGAAAGTTTCTGTCGAAATTGGAATAATGCTCAACAAAACAGTTGAATTTTTAAACGAAAGAGATTAATTCGGATTGCGAAACTTAATAGTAAAAATTTTCAAATTAAATATCGAGATTTTAATTTAACCGATGAAAGTTTCTGTCAAAATTGGAATAATATTCAACAAAATAGTTGAATTTCTAAAAGTAAGAGATTAATTTAGATTGCGAAATTTAATAGTATAAATTTCCCAATTGAAAATCGATTTTTTAATTTAAGCGTTGCAAGTTTCTGTTGTAAATGGAATAATGTACAACAAAATAGTTGAATTTTGAAACGAAAGAGATTAATTCTGATTGCGATGTTTAACAGTAAAAAGTTTCAAATTGAAAATCGTTTTTTTTTATTTAACCCATGAAAAGTTTCTGTAAAAATTACAATAATGTTCAACAAAATAGTTGAATTTTTAAACGAAAGAGAATAAATCTGATTGCGAATTTTAATAGTAAAAATTTCCAAATTAAAAATCGAGTTTTTAATTTAACCGATGAAAGTTTCTGTCGAAATTGGAATAATGTTCAACAAAATAGTTGAATTATTAAACCAAAGAGAATAAATCTGATTGCGAATTTTAATGTTAATAATTTTCAAATTAAAAACCGAGTTTTTTATTTAACCGATAAAAGTTTCTGTCGAAATTGGAATAATATTCAACAAAATAGTTGAACATTTAAAGGAAAGAGATTAAATCTGATTGCGAAATTTAATAGTAAAAATTTCCAAATTAAAAATCGAGTTTTTAACTTAACCGATGAAAGCTTCTGTCAAAATTGGAATAATGATGAGCAAAATAGTAGAATTTTTAAACGAAAGAGATTAATTCTGATTGAGGAATTGAATAGTACAAATTTTCAAATTCAAAATCGAGTTTTTAATACAACCGATGCAAATTTCTGTCCAAATTGGAATAATGCTCCACAAAATAGTTGAATTTTTAAACCAAAGAGAATAAATCTGATTGCGAATTTTAATAGTAAAAATTTTCAAATTAAAAATCGAGTTTTTCATTTAACCGATGAAAGTTTCTGTCGAAATTGGAGTAATGTTAAACAAAATAGTTGAATTTTTAAACCAAAGAGAATAAATCTGATTGCGACTTTTAATAGTAAAAATTTTCAAATCCAAAATCGAGTTTTTTATTTAACCGATGAAAGCTTCTGTCGCAATTAGAATAATGTTTAACCAATTGTTGTATTTTTAAAGGAAAGTGAATAATTCTGATTGCGAAATTTAATAGTATAAATTTCCAAATTAAAAATCGAGTTTTTAATTTAACCGATGAAAGTTTCTGTCGAAAATGGAATAATGTTCAACAAAATAGTTGAATTTTTAAACGAAAGAGATTAATTCTGATTGCGAAATTTAATAGTAAAAATTTCCAAATTAAAAATCGAGTTTTTAATTTAACCAATCAACGTTTCTGTCGAAATTGGAATAATGTTCAACAAAATAGTTGAATTTTTAAAGGAAAGAGATTAATTCTGATTGCGAAATTTAATAGTAAAAATCTCCAACTTAAAAATCGAGTTTTTAATTTAGCCGATGAAACTTTCTGTCGAAATTCGAATAATGTTTAACAAAATAGTTGAATTTTTAAACGAAAGAGAGTAAATCTGATTGCGAATTTTAATATTAAGGATTTACAAATTAAACGTCGAGTTTTTAATTTAACCGATGAAAGTTTCTCTCGAAATTGAAATAATATTCAACAAAATAGTTGAATTTTAAAGGAAAGGGATTTATTCTGATTGCGGAATTTAATAGTAAAAATTTTCAAATTAAAAATCGAGTTTTTTATTTAACCCTCGAAAGTTTCTGTCAAAATTAGAATAATGTTCAACAAAATAGTTGAATTTTTAAACAAAGGGAATAAATCTGATTGCGAAATTTAATATTAAAAATGTACAAAAATAAAAATCGAGTTTTTAATTTAACCGATGAAAGTTTATGTTTAAATTGGAACGATGTTCAACAAAATAGTTGAATTTTTAAACGAAAGAGATTAATTCTGATTGCGTAATTTAATAGTAAAAATTTCCAAATTAAAATTCGAGTTTTTACGTTAACCGATGAAAGTTTCTGTCGGAATTGGAATAACGTCCAACAAAATATTTGAATTTTTAAACGAAAGAGAATAAATCTGAATGCGAATTTTAATAGTAAAAAGTTACAATTTAAAAATCGAATCTTTAAGTGAACCGATGAAAGTTTCTGTCGAAATTGGAATAACGTTCAACAAAACAGTTGAATTTTTAAACGAATGAGAATAAATCTGATTGCGAAACTTAATAGTATAAATTTCCAAATTGAAAATCAAGTTTTTAATTTAAACGATGAAAGTTTCTGTCGAAAATGGAATAATGTTTAACAAAATAGTTGAATTTTTAAACGAAAGAGAATAATTCTGATTGCGATGTTTAATAGTAAAAATTTTCAAATAAAAATCGAGTTTTTTATTTAACCCATGAAAAGTTTCTGCAAAAATTAGAATAATGTTCAACAAAGCAGTTGAATTTTTAAAGGAAAGAGAATAAACCTGATTGAGAAATTTAATATTAAAAATTTCCAAATTAAAAATCAAGTTTTTAATTTAACCGATGAAAGTTTCTGTCAAAACTAGAATAATTTTCAACAAAGTAGTTGAATTTTTAAACCAAAGAGAATAAATCTGATTGCGAATTTTAATAGTAATAATTTTCAAATTAAAAACCGAGTTTTTTATTTAACCGATGAAAGTTTCTGTCGAAATTGGAATAATATTCAACAGAATAGTCGAATTTTAAAAGAAAGGGATTAATTCTGATTGCGGAATTTAATAGTAAAAATTTTCAAATTAAAAATCGAGTTTTTTATTTAACCCATGAAAGTT
>NW_022873313.1:0-2245 GCF_010883055.1 Belonocnema kinseyi | reverse complement strand
CAGTTCGAAAATGTTACAACACTCTAGAGAAGAACCATATAGTTGATACACTCTGTTTTCGGAAATCTGTTTTAAGACAATTTTCTTCGGGACAGTCGATATAGAGATGATTAATATTGAAAACATTATTATATAATACTCTGATAAATTTTATTAATATTTAGAATTTCAGTCTGTAAATTAACTGAAATCTTACGATATTTGTTTATAAAAATAGACTCAATAATACGTCGTTGATAAGTATTTTTTTCTGTAGCTAATATTTTAATACGTTTAAAATCAAAATCAAAGTAATGATTGAAATTCCAAGAACGTTGCGACAGACCTGTGTTAAAATTCCCAACTTCACAATCTCTTTTGTGTTCAGCAATTCTAGTTTTTAATCTCCTGCCAGTTTCACCTATATAAGCTTTATTACAACATTTACATTTAAAGAAATAAATAACACCAGATAAATTTTCAATGGAATCGACGTCCTTTCTTCTTGACAAATAATTACCTAACGTATTAGTATTTTTAAAATAAACATTGATATTAAATTTTTTAAGTGAATTTCTTAATCTTTCTGATAGGCCCTGAATGTAAGGCAAAGTAACATTTTAATTAAATCTATTGTAAGTATCACTCCAATTTCTTTTCTTGTTAGTTTTATTACTGTTATTGTAAATCTCATGAATGCGTTCTTTAATGATGTCATTTACAAACTCAAGAGGATAGTTGTTCTTTACTAAAGTTGTTTTTAATAGATTTAAATTATCTTTTTTAAATTGAATGTCAGATAATTTTACACATCTATCTACTAAACCCTTAATTAAACCAATTTTATGCCCAAATAAATTATGTGAATTGTAGTTTAAGTATCTGCCAGACCAAGAAGGTTTTTTATACCAATTGGTTAATAAATCACCATTTGGAGTTTTTATAACTTTTAAATCAAGATAGTTAATAACATTATTAATCTCACCTTCATGAGTGAAATTTATACAGTCTTCAATACTATGAAACGCATTTAAGAAAACTTGAATTTTATCTGTGGGAATAATGGCTAAAATGTCGTCGACATATCGTTTGTACAAAATAGGTGTGAAATCTAACAATTGTAAAGCTCTTTTTTCAACATCCTGTAAAACTAAATCAGAAACTACAGGAGATAATGGTGAACCCATAGGGCAACCCGAAATTTGTTTATAAAATTTATTATTAAAGGAGAAAACAGTACCATTGAAAACTGTTCTGGTGGCTATTAGAAATTCATTTTTAGTTATTTTTGTCAAGTTATGATTTAAATTAAGTTTTTCTTCAATGCAATCTAAAGCAAGATCTAGTGGGATGCTGTCAAACATGGACGCAACATCTAAAGAAACTATCGAATAGGTTTTTGGTACATTTATATTTTTTAAACAATCTTTAAGTTCCCAACTATTTTTTACAAATGAATCAGTGTTTATAGAAACTGGTTTTAAAATATTTGAAATATACTTTGATAATTTATAAACTGGGGAGCCAACAGTAGAAACAATTAGTCTCCAACTTAAATTGGGTTTGTGAACTATAGGGAGAGCATAAACTTTTGCTATAACACTATTGTGAGTTTTTAAATGGTATGCACATTGTTCGTTAATTAATCTTTTATTTTCCCATCTAGTAGCTATGTCATTACATTTATTTTCAATAGTTGGAACCATACTAGTTTTAATATTCTTGTATAAAATCTCATTCTTAAGGATGTTTTCAACTGTAATGTTATAATCGTCTCTATTTGCTGCAACCGTTAAGTTACTTTTATCAGCCTCCACAAAAATTAAATCTTTATGATTTTTTTGGAAATTTTCAACTAATTAAACAGATTTCGCTAAATTTTTAAATTTATTATTATTACTGTGATTTGAAACTATTTGAGTAACAGTTTTTCGAATATTAAATTTTAAATCTTCTTCTTTAATATTTTTGAAAGAATTTTCAATATTAGCAACTAAACTATTGATAGGAATTCTATTAACATTCAAAGGAACACCAAAATTGTTTCCTAATGCTAAAACTTCAGCAACATCATCAGGGATTTCAACTGTTGACAAATTCTTAAAACATTTGTTTAATCTGAAATTAGTAATCTCTATATTAGAAACTAAATACCTGTTTTTTAATATGAGGGTGGATTGATAAGTTTCCGGCCTGACCAAGAAAAACAACGTTTTTAAGAATTTTTTTTTTTATTTCTCAACATAATCTCCTCCAAGGCTGATAC
>NW_022873312.1:0-1050 GCF_010883055.1 Belonocnema kinseyi | reverse complement strand
CTATACCCCCTAATTTTGTTGTACAAAAGTAGCAATCGTTTTCATTTTCTGGTTCTTTCCATTTTGTTGGTGCAATGAATTTCAGGGACGTCTTGTCCTGATCGCAGGTGAGTCAGCAGTCCTAGGGGTGATAACTCTTATACCTCCCCAGGCCTAAGTATGAGAGCTTTCTGACTTTGACGAGGACAATGTCAACTCGTCGTCAGACACACTACGGCATCATTCTAACATCTTAGCGCTCCCCTGCAAGACAGCGCGCCTTCGCTGGTTTCGTTACTACGAAGAGTTGGACCGACGAATCATTCTGCACATCCCATTTTCAGGGCAGTTGTCATCGTGGCCAACGTCTTCGTAGCAGCAGGTTTTTGATAGTACTGCTATTGAGTAGCAATATACGTTATAAACTTTAGATAGTTTAATTCAACTATCCAAAATGCAGAGAGTATCTAATGATTGCAAAGTTCAAGTTCATCACGCTAGCAAATATCTACTATCCAACATCTCACTATAGAAGTTGCGAAGTATTAGCGAAAATTCTACAAACTCAATTGATTAACCCATTAAAACTCTAAGGCACTTCTTAAAAGAAGCTAAAAATGTTATAGTGGAGTTTATGAAAATCGCTATACATAGGTTCTAAGTCTTACTTTATGATCAAGGGTCGAAAAAAGTTCTAGTTTTGTGATTCATGTAGTGGAAAACCTCCAGAACAGTATCCAAAACATCGATTTTTTGAAAAAAATATCAATTTATCACGTTTATTGTCCACTTACGCCGACTAGGAGTTGTTTTTTGAAAAAATGATTTAAAATTCGTGATCAGCGACCTCAAAAACCCCCAGTAATGTATTTTCAATGTTTATAAATCGGTTTAAAATCGTAAAACTTGATTTTAATGTCATTTTAATCAAATTTGAAGCAAAGGGGGAGGGTCGGTAAGGCTGGTTTTTGGCCTAATTTATTTTTGGACCAAAAAATCTGAAAAAATCATGGTAGTATCTTATAAGTATCCCAAGTCGATTGCACGCTAAGCGGACTACCCTTCACCCCC
>NW_022873311.1:0-1298 GCF_010883055.1 Belonocnema kinseyi | reverse complement strand
GACTCCCTCACTCGTCGCTTCGTTCCACGCGATCGCTTCTCGCCCCACTCAGTCTACCTCCCCACTCTCCCCACCTAACTACCATGTAGGCAGAGCCTACATGCTCAGTGTGTGGCGCGGTTCAGCGCAGAGTCTAGGAACTATTACCGATAGACAGGAGAGCGTGTGTGAGCGTGCATCGAGAGTTCAGTTCGAAGCTGGTCTGCGACCCGACACTGTTTTAAAATCTTTATACCGAACGCGATATGTATTAACTGTTGTTCATAAAATAAACGTCACTCGTATTTACCATAAATCTGGTTGACTTTATTTTTATCTCTACATATATATAATCATTTTCGAATAAAGTTCCATATTGAAAAAGTCTTACATCAATACTAACTTCCCTTCTATTTTATTCCTTTAATTTTAAATCCATTGTTACTTGTAATACATACTATCTTTAATACTCTTTTTTATACTAGTGTGCGATTTAGAGAAATGATTAAATTTTACATTTTGCATTATTGCATTATTATTTGCAATCTTTAAAATATTAATTCTCAGCATCGAGACATCTTCTATAACCGGGAATTTTTTTCTCAGGTTTCATTAATAGGAAAAATAGGAAATTTAAAAAAATTTTAAATGGCTGATGCGAAACAGAAGCAGAAAAAATATGTGACTGTAATAAATAAAAGGACTAATATTAAAAAATAATTCAAAATGAGATGCCGAATATACAGATTAACGTAACAAATTTTTGAGAATACAAAGTGACCCGATTTAAAAATCTCCGCAATTATAATTTAACGAATTATATAAATTCTGAATTATACAATTAGCGATACAAGATAAACAATTTACTAGTTGGGGCCATATACCACGTGGTATATTTTTGTCAATATTAAATTTCCGGAATTTAATCATTGGACAATTATATGGTCCCCTACATTTTAATTTAGGATATTATTGGGAACGTGAACATTCCGGACAATTTAAATAATTCCTATAATGCAAAAAATATACACTTTATTTTCACATTTCTATTTAAAGAAAAGAAAACTAAACAATACTTTAGTATAATATCAAAAAATGTTTTATTTTACTATTTTATTGGTAGAAAGTATAACACTTAGAATTTTTACGTGAAAATTCGGGACAATTTCAAGAATTCTTTTCATGTTCAAAAAAAACACTCTATTTTCATATTTCTGTTTAAAAAATAGAAAACTAAAAAATACCTAAATATCATATTCAGCTAATTAATTATTTATTTAATTAGTAATATTATTGACAAAATTGAAAGTCAATGAAAT
>NW_022873310.1:0-1515 GCF_010883055.1 Belonocnema kinseyi | reverse complement strand
AGTTTAACTCTTTGATTGAAAACTCATATTTTTCGCTGAAAAAAATTAACTTTTTGTAGATAATTCATTTTATTGACTTTAAAATTAAATAATTTCGTTGAAGATTCATGTATTTTGTTTGAATTTTGTATTTTTTTGTAGACCATTGATTTTCTTGGTCGAAAACTCATGTTGTAGGTTGAAAATTTAACAACTTTATTGAAAATTTATTTTTTCGATTAAAAATTATTTTTTTCTCATCTGAAAATGTAACTATTCTAGGATTGATTAAAAATTAATCGTTTTTATCTGGAAATTGAACTATTCAATTTTTCATTGAAACTTCATCCTGTACATTGTTTTAGTTAAAACACCAATTATTTGATAGAAAATTAATTTAATTTGTTAAAAAGTAAGCTTTTGGGTTGAAAATTGATATATTTTGTTAATTAGATTTTTTTCCTAAAATTTAAAAAACTGTAAAATCAAAAAATTTCCTTAAAATCTTCCGGATTCTTTTTATTTTAATTTTTAAAATGTCTTCAAATACTCACTTGAAATTTATTTGTCAAAATAAAAAATCATTTTCAATGTTCTTAGCAATCTCAACAATTTTTGTTATTCTTTTTAAATACTGTACAATTCCCAAAAAGCTTACTTTTTTTTAAAGTTGCAAAAGTCTAAATCGTGTTTCAAATTATTTGAAATAATTTCAAGTTTTAAATTAATTCTGAATCTTTTTTTTAATTAAAATTAGGCTTTCTATTTCGAACCATTCTGTTCAAATTTGTATAGTTTTTTACAGCTGTTTGTAATGGATTGTTTTAAATGAACGGTCAAATATTGCTGATAATTAACGAAATATTCTTTTTTTAATTAAAAAATTTCAAATTGAATGGGTTGAAAATAAAATTTTTTTAGACTGAAATAATATTTTAAGTCATAATCGAAAACAAATAAATTAATTTTCTAACAAATAATTGGTGTTTTAACTAATACAATTCACAGGATAAATTTTAACCAAAAATGGAATAGTTGAATTTCTAGATAAAAGCTGTGATAAAAAATTGAATTGAACAAAGAAAAAACGAATTTTCACAAAATTGTTAAATTTTCAAGGGAAAAGGTGAATTTTTGACCAAGAAGATTAATGTTCTATAAAAAAAAAGATTTTCAAACTTAACCAATATATACGATTAATTTTTAATCAATCCTATAATAGTTACATTTTCAGATAAAGATAAATAATTTTTAACGAAAAAAATTTATTTTCAACAATGTTGTTGAATTTTCAACCAATCAGATGAATTTTCGACCAAGAAAATTAATGATCTACAAAAAAGACAAATTTCAAATAAAATACATGAATTTTAAACAAAATTATTTAATTTTAAAGTCAAAAAGACGAATTATCTACAAAAAGTTGAATTTCTGAAGCGAATAAATATGAGTTTTCAATCAAAGAGTTAAACTTTGAACCAAATAGTTAAATTTGCAACCATAATTGAAAAACCTTGTTAAAAAAAAGTATTTTTT
>NW_022873309.1:0-2468 GCF_010883055.1 Belonocnema kinseyi | reverse complement strand
TTTTCAGAATTTTTGAATGGAAATACAGTCTCTGATTTTTGGGCCCACGAAAATACCCGATATGAATTTTGGGCTTCAACCCTTAACTTCAAAAATCAACCCTTCTCTTCCACGTAAATGCAACTTTGTCTGCAAATAAATTGTTTAAGAATTTTTCAATAGAAATACAGTCTCTGATTTTGGGGTTCCTCTAAAATAACCGATATGATTTTTGGGCTTCAACCCTTAACGTCAAAAACCCACCCCTCTCTTCCACGTAAATACAACTTTGTCTGCAAATAAATTGTTCTATATTTTTTAAATAGAAATACAGTCTGTGATTTTCGGGCACCTCGAAAATACCCGATATGATTTTTGGGCTTCAACACTTAACGTCAAAAATCAACCCTTCTCTTCCACGTAAATGCAACTTTGTCTGCAAATAAATTGTTTAAGAATTTTTCAATAGAAATACGGTCTCTGATTTTGGGGTTCCTCTAAAATAACCGATATGATTTTTGGGCTTCAACCCTTAACGTCAAAAACCCACCCCTCTCTTCCACGTAAATACAACTTTGTCTGCAAATAAATTGTTCTAGATTTTTTAAATAGAAATACAGTCTCTGATTTTTGGGCTCCACGAAAATACCCGATATTATTTTTGGGCTTCAACCCTTAACGTCAAAAATCAACCCCTATCTTCCACGTAAATGCTACTTTGTCTGCAAATAAATTGTTCTAGATATTTTCAATAGAAATACAGTCTCTGATTTTTGGGCTCGTCGAAAATAACCGATATGATTTTTGGGCTTCAACCCTTAACGTCAAAAACCCACCCCTCTCTTCCACGTAAATACAACTTTGTCTGCAAATTAATTGTTCCAGATTTTTTAAATCGAAATACAGTCTCTGATTTTTGGGCTCCACGAAAATACACGATATGATTTTTGGTCTTCAGCCCTTAACATCAAGAATCAACCACTCTCCTCCACGTAAATACAACTTTGTCCGCATATAAATTGTTCTAGAATTTTTCAATAGAAATACATTCTCTGATTTTTTGTCTCCTCGAAAATAACCGATATGGTTTTTGGGCTTCAACCCTTAACGTCAAAAACCCACCCCTCTCTTCCACGTAAATACAACTTTGTCTGCAAATAAATTGTTCTAGAATTTTTCAATAGAAATACAGTCTGTGATTTTTGGGCACCTCGAAAATACCCGATATGATTTTTGGGCTTCAACCCTTAACGTCAAAAATCAACCCTTCTCTTCCACGGAAATGCTACTTTGTCTGCAAATAAATTGTTTAAGAATTTTTCAATAGAAATACAGTCTCTGATTTTTGGGTTCCTCTAAAATAACCGATATGATTTTTGGGCTTCAACCATTAACGTCAAAAACCCACCCTTCTCTTCCACGTAAATACAAATTTGTCTGCAAATAAATTGTTCTAGATTTTTTAAATAGAAATGCAGTCTCTGATTTTAGGGCTCCACGAAAATACCCGATATGATTTTTGGGCTTCAACCCTTAACGTCAAAAATCAACCCTTCTCTTCCACGTAAATGCAACTTTGTCTGCAAATAAATTGTTCTAGACTTTTTCAATAGAAATACAGTCTCTGATTTTTGGGCACCTCGAAAATACCCGATATGAATTTTGGGCTTCAACCCTTAACGTCAAAAATCCACCCCTCTCTTCCACGTAAATACAACTTTCTCTGCAAATCAACTTTTTTAGATTTTTTAAATAGAAATACAGTCTCTGATTTTTGTGCTCCTCGAAAATACCCGATATGATTTTTGGGCTTCAACACTTAACGTCAAAAACACACCCCTCTCTTCCACGTAAATACAACTTTGTCTGCAAATAAATTGTTCTAGATTTTTTAAATAGAAATACAGTCTCTGATTTTTGGGAACCTCGAAAATACCCGATATGAATTTTGGGCTTCAACACTTAACGTCAAAAATCAACCCTTCTCTTCCACGTAAATGCAACTTTGTCTGCAAATAAATTGTTTAAGAATTTTTCTATAGAAATACAGTCTCTGATTTTTGGGTTCCTCTAAAATAACCGATATGACTTTGGGCTTCAACCCTTAACGTCAAAAACCCACCCCTCTCTTCCACGTAAACACAACTTTGTCTGCAAATAAATTGTTCTAGATTTTTTAAATAGAAATACAGTCTCTGATTTTTGGGCTCTACGAAAATACCCGATATTATTTTTGGGCTTCAACCCTTAACTTTAAAAATCAACCCCTATCTTCAACGTAAATGCAACTTTGTCTGCAAATAAATTGTTCTAGATTTTTTCAATAGAAATACAGTCTCTGATTTTTGGGCTCGTCGAAAACAACCGATATGATTTTTGGGCTTCAGCCCTTAACGTCAAAAACCCACCCCTCTCTTCCACGTAAATACAACTTTGTCTGCAAATAAATTGTTCTATATTTTTTAAATAGAAATACAGTCTCTGATTTT
>NW_022873308.1:0-1886 GCF_010883055.1 Belonocnema kinseyi | reverse complement strand
GTACCTATATTCATATGAACATGTGTTTAAAAATGTGGACGTTACATATCGCATATAATTAAAATAAGCTATTTAGATCCATTTCATTATATTGACATATTCAAATAATTTTTGTTTTTTCGGTTAAAATGGAATTATGTCAGAGATATGTATATGTGTACAGAATAAAAATGTTTTGTTTTGAAAAAATATGGTAATCAAGGTACTTTATGATACTAATTTCGACAATTCGATGGGATTTCAAAGAAGTTTAATGACCATAAGATATGTTGTTTTTTAATCTGAAGAATTTTCAAAACATTCCGATTGGTTTTAAAAGATTTCAAGTTGACGTATCTTGTCGGCAAACATTTGAAAGAATTTCTTAAAGACTCCAAAGAATTTTTATTTATTTCAATAATATGAATGAATTTTGGAGGACTGGGAATATTCTAGGGTGTTCAAAAAGAGCCCAGGGAATTTTAAAGATATGTGAATAAATTCAATTAATTTGAAAATATTTAAATAATTTAAACGAGTTTCAAAGAGGAATTAAAAAAAATTAGGTTTTAAAACTTTTAGAGTATTTTAAGATTTCAAGGAATTTTCAATAGATTTTAGTTTAGATTCCGAGTCATTTTTGAAAGCTTTAGAAAGTTCCAATTGATTCTAAAGATTTCCGGGAACTTGGCAGATTTTAGGGAATTTTTAAATACTTTAAGGAGTTTTTTATTTATTTCAATAATTAAAGAAATTTCAAAGGATTGGAAATATTATAGGGCATTTTAACAGATTTCATAGGATTTCTAATTGATCTCAGTAATTTCATTGGATTTCAGATGATGATAACAAAATTATGAAGTAATTAAAAAATATTGTAACTAAATATATATTTTAGAACAATATTTGAGAGAATTTCATATGATATCAAGGAACTTTTTTTTTTTAATAATTCGAAGGAATTTTAAGGAAATGGGCGTGTTTTAAAGTATTTAAAAAGAAACCAAGCCATTTTGAAGATAGTTTAATAATTTATCGAAAATTCAAGCCTTTGAAGGGCTTAAAATATTTAAGGAATTTCTTAAGGATTTTTAGGAATTTTGTATTTATTTAAATAATGTGAAGGCAATTCTTAAGATTAGGAATATTTTAGAGTATTTCAAAGTATTCTAAGCCATTTTAGAAGGCTTTAAGAAGCTTAAAGTCATTTTTAAAGTTTTCATAGCGCTTGAAATATTTTAGGGCATTTCCCAAGATTCTAATGATATTAAAAAAATTAAAATTTGATGGAATTTCAAAGGATTGGAAATTTTTTCATCTCATTATAAAAGATTTCAACGAATTTTCAACTAATTTTAGCAATTGATTGCAGAAGATTTTAAATACCTTAGGGTATTTTACAAGTTTTCAAGGTATTTCCAACGAACAAATTTTGACCACAACGAATAAACGAAAACCAAAAAACCCTATTGTAATCTGAAAAAAAAAACAAAAAACAAAAAAAAATATAAAAAAATTATATAAAATTTTGGGGAAAAAAATAAAAAAGAGGAAAGAAAAATGAGAAGGCAGCCAACCACATCGCCTTAATTCTCTTTTTTCCTTCTTTCGTCTTTTTTATTTTTATGACCATCAAATTACAATAAAATAAAAATAAAAAACATAAATAAATAAATTTTCATTACCAACGTTTCGGTACTCGTACAGTACCCTTATAAAGGCAAGAAAAATTTAAGTGGTAGAAATTGACAGCACCCACAAACAGGTGCTCTCTCTTTGATACCTGAGAATCGAATGAGGGTCATTAGGCCAATCTGTTGTAAACACAATATAAATATCTGTCAAAATTACATCAGAAATAGAGAAAGTAAAAGAAAAACAGAATTCATGAAACAGCTACGTTATAT
>NW_022873307.1:0-2529 GCF_010883055.1 Belonocnema kinseyi | reverse complement strand
ATCTTCCAAACTTCTAAATGTCCTAAACATCTTTTAAAAAGACTCGAATTTTTCTAATATTTTTTTAAGTCCAATAAAATAAAAAAATTTAAAGTCCTCTAGGTTCTTTTTTGATGCATCTCTTTTCATTCTATTTAGGCTATAATCACAATTTTGAGGATTTAAAGAGAAAAATCGAAAAAGTTATCAACTTGACCTCATTAAAAAGACTAATCATTTGATAAAAATGTTGTAAAATTTTCCTTTGAATGTGGTGCGGAAAGGAACTTCATTAAAAAATGTGTGGGATTTTCTGAACATAAAACTGCGAGAATATCTGAAATTTCTTATTTTTATTTTTGAAGCGTATTTGAATCTGCTTTACGTTAAGTGAAAAATCATCTGCTAAAAAACAATAAGAGAAATATCTATTTCTTTAATTTCAACTATAATTTTAAAGGTGATTCTTCAAAGTATTTTACTAACTAATGGATATATTTTTATAATTTTATTCCTGAAATCTACTCCCTAAGGACAAACATGGTACACAAATATCGTAAAATTTAAGAAACACCAACTATTTACAGGAATTTTTAAAATAAAAATCAATATGTATCATATTCAAATAAATTTTGGCAATATATATATATATATATAAGTATTACTATTTTTAATTCAAAAAATTAATATATAGAGAATACAGTTTGATTTTGAAAATTTAACGACAGTTTTTCGTACCATTTTTGACCCTCGGCCAGAATCAAGGAAAAATAATCTAACAATATGTTCATTACTTATTAAACTGATACAAAGTCTTACCTTTACCATTTTTTTCTCTTTTTATAATCATGAGATATTTCTTCATAAAATAAATTTTGTTGGATTTATTTTACAATTATTTACAATCAATTTCATTTACAATACATTTTTTTACAATTACAATAAAATTGTAAAGGCTAAATTTTGCAATTTTGAGATAAGTATTTTAAAGCATTATAAATTTTGTAAAGATTTCATATACAATAAAATAAGTATTATCAGTTTTTTACAAATTTAGATGTAAATAATTATTATAAGATTTTTAAGACATTTTATTTTTATTTTTAAAGATTTAAAAAAATATTAGGAAAATTTCTCCTGAATTTAAAGGGTTTTGAATTCTTAAAGATATTGGTAACTCTCTCTCTAGTTTTTATCGAAAATCAAAAAAATCATTCAAAATGTAGAAAACAATTTCCTTATAATCTTCTAAAATTTCCCAAACATTTTATGAAACTATGTTTATTCTCCTGGAACCTTTCGAGATTCTTTTAAAGTTCCTAAAGTTTATCTTGTGTTTATAAAACACTTCTAAAGTTAAAATTTTTTTGAATCTTATCAAGTCTACTAAAGACTTCCTGAATTCACTTGATTATTTAATTTTTGTTAACTTTTTAATTCAAATTTTTCCTGATTTTTTTTTAATTCTGCAAAATTCAAAAAAAACCTTTAAAGTTTTTCAGATGCTTTGAGAATATTTGAAATCTTTTGCAATGTTTTAAAATGTTTAAAAATAATATTTTCAAATTGATTTTCGGAAATATAAAGTTATGTTCATTATTCCTTCAAAAATGTTTACAAGTTTTAATCATTTTCAAATCGTTTCAAAATTTTATAATAGTTCTTAAACTTACACAAATTTGAAAGAATTATATTCCTTAATTTTTCTAAAGTTAAGTAACATGGAATAATTAAAAAATTTTGCTTCAAAATATTTACGTGCTTTTTAGACATTTTAGGAAATAATAAAAAATGTTTTGTAATCTTTTTTCAATTTTCTGTTAGAATTTATTCCAAAACAATTATTTACATTTTTTCCAAGGAGTTTCTTTCATTATGTGAAAGTCCTTCGTTTATCGAATTTTATTATTATTTTTTTCATTTTACATACATATCTATTATATCTTATAAAAATTTAATATAAAACTCTTAAATGTTACGTGTGTTTAAATACTATAATTTTTAATGTTTCCAAATTTTTAGAAATAATTCAGCAAATTTTATGTGCAATTAAAATAAACTTTTTTTAAATCTCATTCAACTTATTCCAAGTTACCTTTTTTGAATTTTAAAAACTGATGTAATTACTTATTCTAATTGGAAGTCATGGAACCTCTTTCGATTAAAAACGGGGATTCTGCTTGAGAAGAAATATGCTGAAATTAATTTTTTTTTAATCATTCGAATTTCAATTTTACAGGCTGATAATTGTACACAATTTCCAGGCGCATCTTTTTTATTCTTCTACAAGAATTTTTAGGTTTTTCGGTTTTTTAAATCAGATTATCCTACGTTTCTAAAACTGATCTGAAATTTAAATTCTTTTTAAACCTCATCAATTCCACTCAATATTTATTGAATTTAATCGATATTTACATTTTTTTTTTAAATTTAATGTTATCGAATTACAAATTTTTATTTTAAAACCTTTTACACTCTTTTCCAAAATTTTAGAAAATGGATGTTTTTAAAAATCTTCTTTAATTTTCTTTTAAAGCACATTTTTCAAAA
>NW_022873306.1:0-1029 GCF_010883055.1 Belonocnema kinseyi | reverse complement strand
CATTTTTGCATAGCTCGAGGTGCTGCCCTCTTCAACTTTTCGACGTTCTATGGCAACCGCGTTCTTTGCTTACGTCTACGGGAGGGGTGGGGCCAAGTCGAAAGCCAAAACAAAAGTGCCGGTGATTGACTGTATCTCGATTCTCGAGCTTGCCTTCGCCAGCCATAGCTGTAGCTGACTCGGGGCTGTCTATGCACGCCCAAAATATTAAAATTAATGAGGGCCTAAAATTATTATATTTATTATTATGTTAAAATTAATTAATTTCTTTTACGGTTTCTTTTTAAAAAGGGGACATTTTCGAGATACTAAATAAATTTGAAAAATAAATAAATTTTAAATTAATGCAGAATGTAGTTAAATGAAAAAATTTAATAAAGCTTAGTTAAATTAATTCCTCGTCTGGTTTCTTTTAAAAGAGAGTTTTTCGAAATACTATATAAATAATTTTTAAAAAATTTTTGTCATATTTTAGGATTGTAGTGAAATTTCAAACATTATTTTAAAAAATATAATTTTTACAAAAATAGAGAATTAAAGGTTCGAATACTTCACTGTATGAATTTATTCTACATGTATTTTTTAATCCTAAAATATCTTCTTATTTTTTCTCATAATTAAGGTATAACTGATGTAATATTTACACTTCTCTGTAACTACTCATTTAATTATTTATCAAAATTATATTAAAATTCTGTTTTTTTTTTTTGTTTCTTGATTATTTCACACGTATAATCTTTTTCCTTATAATTTGTTTAATTACAAAAACCAGTACCTAGACTGTGCCTTGCACATTAAAATTTAATTTTAAGTTTGAGGGCAGTTAACCACTTGCAATTCTTATGCTCATCAGGATTTACAACTTCAAAGAAATCTAAATAGTTTATAAAAATAATCTAAAGAATCGAAGAATCCAAAAAAATTCTAAAGAAATACAGTCTGTCAAGTTAAAGCGTGGGTGGCTTTACTCGCAGTCGGTAAGGTGTATCGACATGATTTTGGTGTCAAAATATTAAGAAGAGCTCCCTC
>NW_022873305.1:0-1112 GCF_010883055.1 Belonocnema kinseyi | reverse complement strand
TATCTAAAATTATAAATTTGAAACGCTTCTAATTTTTAATTTTCCAGGTCTTCAAAACTGCATTCTAAAATTCGAAATTGAAAGATTTTCGAATTACGTACTATAAACTGAATTATATAATAGGAAAAAAGCAATTTAAGGAATTAAAAAAAAACTGTTCAAACCAAACTTGGACCAATTTCTTTTCTAAAAATTCATAAATTTCCCGGTCAAAAAATTAATTCACTGCCATTTGCCTATTTTTCCCAGCCTCACAAAATCTCCGTCAATTCCCGTTCTAGCTCCAACCTGTTTCAAATAAAACTTTATAAGAATATTTTACTTATTTTTCACATTAGTAATGTATAGCCTTTAAAATTGAATAGTTTTAGGTCAAACATAAAAAATGGGAATACAATTTTCTATTTATAGCGTTTTTATTATATATTGAACAATTTAAACCTTTGAACTTGTTTTCAAGTTGTTTAAAAACTGTTTTTTAAATACTTTTTGTGTTTAAGAAATAATTTTCTTCCATCTAATAACTATTTTGGAGTAGAAAGAAGTGAAAAGAAACACAATTATAAAATCTGATTTTTTGTTTGTGGTTTCGTGATAAAGGAAACAGCTATTTATAAAATAATTTATGAAAAGGGCTTATAATTTTTTCCCAAAGAAGATAATTTCCAAATAGTTTAAGCTGTACTACTGGACCTTGCTTTCAACCGGAAACGTATTCATTTTTTATATTTACCTTCCCAAGGATGAGTGTTGTGAAAATTGAAAAGCTAAACTTTACCAGAAAATGCGTTTGCATTTGAAGTTTAGCTTTGAATCTTAAAGAGAAATTGTAATTTCGTTCTTATCCAATTTGAAATTAAAATTTTTTTCAGTTCATAATAATTTTGTTATTGCATTTATATTTTAACACAATCTAAATTAAATTTTGTCATCTGGATAATCTTTGTTAAATTAAAACCAAAATATTGACAAATATATTTTTTATGAATTAAAAAATTGAGAAATAACACAGGGCAAAATAAAGAAAACAAACATGCATTAAAGGGATTGCGAGGTTGCTTTGTTTATCTTCTTTCCTTACTTATTTTTTTGGTACGTAAAGTTTAACTTTT
>NW_022873304.1:0-1014 GCF_010883055.1 Belonocnema kinseyi | reverse complement strand
AAATCCCAAAAAATGAAATCTCCGGCACCTGAATAATAATTTTATAAAAATTGTATTAAAAATACATTAAAAAACACGTGTGCTTTGAAAGAAAAAAATGTTATGTCTAAATTTTCTTCGTACCTACATAATATGATTTTTGAAACAAACTTTGCAGGATTCAATTCAACAACGATTTATATCAAAATTTATTTTTATTATTTTTTTTTATTGATAAAAAATTCGATTTTTCAGAACTTTTTAATGTTTTTTTTTCTAATATTATGCACATTTTCAAACAAATTTTTTCATCCAGAAATATACATTCGATTATTGTATTTTCAATAAATAAATAATATTTAATAAACAATTTTTTAAATGGTTTAAATTCAGTAATTTTCTAGTTCGGATATTTTGTGATTCAGGCATTTTCTTTGGGGATTTTTAAAATTCGGTAATATCTTATTGCCTGGAATTTTATTTATTTTATTTTTCGTGAATTTTCCAATTCGACTTTTATATTTCGGGACTTTTATAATTTCGGGAATTTTATTATTGGTTATTTTTCAATGTACGAATTTTACAATGTCAGGAATTTTATTTTTCGGGATTTTTCAGTCGCTTTGCAATGTTATAACATTGCAATGTTATAATTTCGGAATTTTTATAGTGATGTGGGAATTTTATTTTTAAGTTTCCAATTCGTGACTTTTATATTTCGACAATGCATTATCGAAATATAAAAGTCCCGAATTGGAAAATTCTCGACAATTTACAATCTTACCGAATTTAAGAATTGCCGACAGAAAATTTCCGAATTATACAATATCCGGGCTAGACAACTCTCTAATTTGAACAATTAAAAAATAGTTAAACAATTTTTTTTTATAGAATAATAAAATATTTTTACCGAGGAAAAAACTTTTTAAATGCTTAAAGTTTCTAAAAATTATTGTTTGAATTAAAAATAACAATAATTGAACAAATGTATTTTTGGATGAAAAAAGTTGTTTGAAAATGTCCATTTTATTTTTG
>NW_022873303.1:0-2641 GCF_010883055.1 Belonocnema kinseyi | reverse complement strand
AATCGTCTTATGGAGGATATACCGTGTGTTCTACCCCAAAAAGAAGAGGGGGTGAGTTTTTTACCCCCCCTATTCAAACGGTACTATCAAGAGGTAATGAAATAAAAATTGAAAAAAGATTTTCCATTTGCGGACGACAGCCAAAATTGAGAAAAACTGCACAAAAAATCGTCTTGGGGAGGATATACAGTGTGTTCTACCCCAGAACGAAGAGTGGGTGACTTTTTTAACCCTCCCTATTTGAAAGGTACTATCAAGAGGTAATGAAAAAAATTTTTTAAAAAGATTTTCCATTTGCGGACGACAGCCAAAATTGAGAAAAACTGCACAAACATCGTCTTGTGGGGGATATACCGTGTGTTCTACCCCAAAAAGAAGAGGGGGTGTCTTTTTTAACCCCCCCTATTCAAATGGTACTATCAAGAGGTAATGAAAAAAAATTTGAAAAAAGATTTTCCATTTGCGGACGACAGCCAAAATTGAGAAAAACTGCACAAAAATCGTCTTGTCGAGGATATACCGTGTGTACTACCCCAAAAAGAAGAGGGGGTGACTTTTTTAACTTTTGGGTTAGAACACAGGGTATATCCTCCACAAGACGATTTTTGTGCAGTTTTTCTCAATTTTGGCTGCCGTCCGCAAATGGAAAATCTTTTTAAAAATTTTTTTCCATCACCTCTTTAAAATACTTTTCGAATAGGTGGGGTTAAAAAAGTTAACCCCTCTTCGTTTTGGGTTAGAACACACTGTATATCCGCCCCAAGACGATTTTTTGTGCAATTTTTCGCAATTTTGGCTGTTGTCCGCAAATGGAAAATCTTTTTTTAAATCTTTTTTCCTTACCTCTTGATAGTACCGTTGGAATAGGGGGGGTTACAAAAGTCACCCCCTCTTCTTTTTGGGGTAGAACACACGGTATATCCTCCACAAGACGATTTTTGTTCAGTTTTTCTCAATTTTGGCTGTTGTCCGCAAATGGGAAATCTTTTAAAAAATTTTTTCTCATCACCTCTTTAAAATACCTTTCGAATAGGGGGGGTTGAAAAAGTCACCCCCTCTTCGTTTTGGGTTAGAACACAGGGTATATCCTCCACAAGACGATTTTTTGTGCAGTTTTTCTCAATTTTGGCTGTTGTCCGCAAATGGAAAATCTTTTAAAAATTTTTTTTTCATCACCTCTTTAAAATACCTTTCGAATAGGGGGGGGTTAAAAAAGTCACCCTCTTTTCGTTTTGGGGTAGAACACACTGTATATCCTCCCCAAGACTATTTTTTGTGCAGTTTTTCTCAATTTTGGCTGTCGTCCGCAAATGGAAAATCTTTTAAAAATTTTTTTTTCATTACCTCTTGATAGTATCTTTCAAATAGGGGTGGTTAAAAAAGTCACCCACTCTTCGTTTTGGGGTAGAACACACATATATTCTCCACAAGACGATTTTTGTGCAGTTTTTCTCAATTTTGGCTGTCGTCCGCAAATGGAAAATTTAAAAAAAAAATTTTTTTCATTACCTCTTGATAGTACCATTTGAATAGGGGGGGGGGGTTAAAAAGTCACCCCCTCTTCTTTTTGGGGTAGAACACACGGTATATCCTCCACAAGACGATTTTTGTGCAGTTTTTTTCAATTTTGGCTCTCGTCCGCAAATGGAAAATATTTAAAAAAAATTTTTTTCATTACCTCTTGATAGTAACTTTCAAATAGCGGGGGTTAGAAAAGTCACCCCCTCTTCTTTTTGGGGTAGAACACACGGTATATCCTCCACAAGACGATTTTTGTGCAGTTTTTCTCAATTTTGGCTGTTGTCCGCAAATGGAAAATCTTTTAAAAAATTTTTTTTCATCACCTGTTTGAAATACCTTTCGAATAGGGGGGGTTAAAAAAGTCACCCCCTCTTCTTTTTGGGGTAGAACACACGGTATATCCTCCACAAAACGATTTTTGTGCAGTTTTTCGCAATTTTGGCTGTCGTCCGCAAATGGAAAATCTTTTTAAAAAATTTTTTCATTACCTCTTGATAGTACGTTTCAAATAGGGGGGGTTAAAAAAGTCACCCTCTCTTCGTTTTGGGGTAGAACACACTGTATATCCTCCCCAAGACTATTTTTTGTGCAGTTTTTCTCAATTTTGGCTGTCGTCCGCAAATGAAAAATCTTTTTAAAAAATTTTTTTCATTACCTCTTGATAGTTCCTTTCAAATAGGGGGGGGGGGGCTTAAAAAAGTCACCCACTCTTCGCTTTGGGGTAGAACACACTGTATATCCTCCCCAAGACGATTTTTTGTGCAGTTTTTCTCAATTTTGGCTGTCGTCCGCAAATGGAAAATCTTTTTTCAAATTTTTTTTCATTACCTCTTGATAGTACCGTTTGAATAGGGGGGGTTAAAAAAGTCACCCCCTCTTCTTTTTGGGGTAGAACACACGGTATATCCTCCATAAGACGATTTTTGTGCAGTTTTTCTAAATTTTGGCTGTCGTCCGCAAATGGAAAATCTTTTTAAAAATTTTTTTTCGTTACCTCTTGATAGTACCTTTCAAATATGTGGGGGTTAAAAAAGTCACCCCCTCTTCTTTTTGGGGTAGAACACACGGTATATCCTCCACAAGACGATTTTTGTGCAGTTTTTCTCAATTTTGGCTGTCG
>NW_022873302.1:0-1534 GCF_010883055.1 Belonocnema kinseyi | reverse complement strand
AATCAACTTATCTTTCCGTAGATTTCGGTAAAAAGTGTTTTTTTCTACCAAAACACTCGAAAAATAATGCAAAATTTACACTTTTGTTTATTTAATGTTGATCGACATACTTTTCTGTTTGGCGGGCTTCTCTCGAAATTAAAATATATTCGAAACTACACTTTTAATATCCTTAAAAGAAAAGTGATTGTTAATCAATTTATCTTTCCGTAGATTTCGGTAAAAAAGTGTTTTTTTCTACCAAAACACTCGAAAAAAAATTCAAAATTTACACTTTTGTTTATTTAATGTGGATTGATATACTTTTCTACTTGGCGGGCTTCTCTCGAAATTAAATTATATTCGAAACTACAGTTTTAATATCAATAAAATAAAAGTGATTATTAATCAATTTATCTTTCCATAGATTTCGGCAAAAAAGTGTTTTTTTTTCTACCAAAACACTCGAAAAATAATGCAAAATGTGCACTTTTGTTTATTTAATGTTGATTGACATACTTTTCTATTTGGCGGGCTTCTCTCGAACTTCAATTATATTCGAAACTACAGTTTTAATATCAATAAAAGAAAAGTGATTATTAATCAATTTATCTTTCCGTAGATTTCGGTAAAAAAGTGTCTTTTTCTATCAAAACAATCGAAAAATAATGCAAAATTTGCACTTTTGTTTATTTAATGTTGAATGACATACTTTTCTATTTGGCGGGCTTCTCTCGAACTTAAATTATATTCGAAACTACAGTTTTAATATCAATAAAAGAAAAGTTATTATTAATCAATTTGTTTTTCCGTAGATTTCGGTTAAAAAGTGTTTTTTTCTACCAAAACACTCGAAAAATAATGCAAAATTTGCACTTTTATTTATTTAGTGTTGATTGATATACATTTCTACTTGGCGGGCTTATCTCGAAATTAAATTATATTCGAAACTACAGTTTTAATATCAATAAAATAAAAGTGATTATTAATCAATTTATCTTTCCGTAGATTTCGGTAAAAAAGTGATTTTTTCTACCAAAACACTCGAAAAATAATTCAAAATTTGCACTTTTATTTATTTTATGTTGATTGATATACTTTTCTATTTGGCGGGCTTCTCTCGAAATTAAATTATATTCGAAACTACAGTTTTAATAAAAATAAAAGAAAAGTCTTTATTAATCAATTTATCTTTCCGTAGATTTAGGTAAAAAGGTGTTTTTTTCTACCAAAACACTCGAAAAATAATGCAAACTTTGCACTTTTGTTTATTTAATGTTGATTGATATACTTTTCTATTTGGCGGGCTTCTCTCGAAATTAAATTATATTCTAAACTACAGTTTTAATATCAATAAAAGAAAAGTGAATATTACTCAATTTATCTTTCCGTAGATTTCGGTTAAAAAATTGTTTTTTTCTACCAAAGCACTCGAAAAATGATGCAAAATTTTCACTTTTATTTATTGAATGTTGATTGATATACTTTTCTACTTGGCGGGCTTCTCTCGAAATTAAATTATATTCGAAACTACAGTTTTAATATCAATAAAAGA
>NW_022873301.1:0-1165 GCF_010883055.1 Belonocnema kinseyi | reverse complement strand
GAGAATGAGGGTCTGGTTGTTTGATGCGTTAGTGTGGGCGGTGTTGTGTAATGGTGTGGAGATCTGGGGATGGAAGGAACATAGGAAAGTAGAGAGTATGCACGAGCGATTCCTGAGGTGGGAAATGGGGGTTAGCTGGAGTTGCCCAGGATATATGTTAAAAGAAGAGTTAGGAAGAGAAAATATGGTTACTAGACAAATTAAGAGAGCATGGAGGTTTGAAGAGAAGCTAAAAAGGGGAGAGGGAAGTAAAATTGCACAAGCATGTTTCGGTGAAATTCGGAACAATGAAGCGAGAGGTAATGTGGGAAATTCAAAATGGGAGGTAGAAAGGAGAAAAATGAGAAGGGTATGTAATATTCGAGAAGGGGTTATGGAGTGGCAGGACATTGAGTTAGAGCTATTGGTTAAACAAGGAGAAGAGAGATGGACAAAGATTATAGATTCGGGGTACACTAGATGGTATATGATGGTCAAAGGGTTGACGGAACCAGAATATGTGCAAAAAATAAAAAAGGAAGAAAAATGGAGTAGGGTTGTACGGTTCAGAATGGGAGAAGGAGTGAGAGCATGCAGATATTGGATGAATGAAGAGGAGAATTTATGCAGAGTATGTGGATACGAAATGGAGTCATGGGCACATGTATTAGAGAGATGTACAGGAGAGGAAGAGGGGCAATTGAGCTCGCTCATTTTAGGAATTAATATCACTACTGTTGCTATTGCTCATCCTGCGTAATGCGAAAGAGTAGAATATAAGTAGTAGTTAAGTTAGACTAAGGATGGAATTGTAAATATATGTACAGGGAGCGGTGGCCCTCAAACCCGTAAAAGGGAGAGATTAAATACATACATACATACATACGTAAAGTTAGGTTGAGGAATGGCATTTTCATTGCCTAAATTTGAAAGATTTAATAATATTACTAATAAAACCATATGCTTTGATGTCATTGTAGTGTTTGTTTGCACTAACACTGTAAGTAGTATTTTTTCTGCGTTTTGTTGGATTTCCTATTTATTTGTCCCTTGTTGATTCTAAAATATAAATTGGTGAAGGATAAGAATTTTTATTGAGGTATTATAAAGAAGGGTTATGTAGCATGTACTTTTCTTTATTATTTAAACGTAAACTATATAATTTGGTGTTAAAATGATTTTAGAG
>NW_022873300.1:0-2054 GCF_010883055.1 Belonocnema kinseyi | reverse complement strand
CATTTCATTTCATTTCATTTCATTTCATTTCATTTCGTTTCATTTCGTTTCATTTCGTTTCATTTCGTTTCATTTCGTTTCATTTCATTTCATTTCATTTCATTCCATTTCATTTCATTTCATTTAATTTGATTTCATTTCATTTTATTTGATTTGATTTCATTTCATTTGATTTCATTTCATTTCATTTCATTTGATTTGATTTCATTTCATTTCATTTCATTTCAATTCATTTCATTTGATTGCATTTCATTTCATTTTATTTGATTTAATTTGATTTCATTTCATTTTATTTGATTTGATTTCATTTCATTTGATTTCATTTCATTTGATATCATTTCATTTGATTTCATTTCATTTGATTTCATTTGATTTCATTTCATTTGTTTTCATTTCATTTCATTTCATTTCATTTCATTTCATTTCGTTTCATTTCGTTTCATTTCGTTTCATTTCGTTTCATTTCGTTTCATTTCATTTCATTTCATTTCGTTTCATATCATTTCATTTCATTTCATTTCATTTCATTTCATTTCACTTCATTTCAGTTCATTTCATTTCATTTCATTTCATTTCATTTCATTTCATTTCATTTCATTTCATTTGATTTAATTTGATTTGATTTCATTTGATTTGATTTCATTTCATTTCATTTGATATCATTTCATTTCATTTGATTTCATTTCATTTGATTTCATTTCATTTGATTTCATTTCATTCCATTTCATTTGATTTCATTTCATTTGATATCATTTCATTTGATTTCATTTCATTTGATATCATTTCATTTCATTTCATTTCATTTGATTTCATTTCATTTGATTTCATTTCATTTGATTTCATTTCATTTGATTTCATTTGATTTCATTTCATTTAATATCATTTCATTTCAATTTCATTTGATTTCATTTCATTTCATTTCATTTCATTTGATTTCATTTCATTTCATTTGATTTCATTTCATTTCGTTTGATTTAATTTAATTTCATTTAATTTCATTTCATTTCATTTCATTTCATTTCATTTCATTTCATTTCATTTTATTTTATTTGATTTCATTTGATTTCATTTGATTTCATTTCATTTGATTTCATTTCATTTGATTTAATTTGATTTCATTTCATTTGATTTCATTTCATTTGATTTAATTTGATTTCATTTCATTTTATTTCATTTGATTAGATTTGATTTGATTTGATTTCATTTAATTTAATTTAATTTAATTTAATTTAATTTAATTTAATTTCATTTCATTTAATTTCATTTCATTTCATTTCATTTCATTTCATTTCATTTCATTTCATTTGATTTGATTTCACTTCATTTCATTTCATTTCATTTCATTTCATTTCATTTCATTCCATTTCATTCCATTTCATTTCAATTCATTTCATTTCATTTCATTTCATTTGATTTCATTTGATTTCATTTCATTTCATTTCGTTTCATTTCGTTTCATTTCGTTTCATTTCGTTTCATTTCGTTTCATTTCATTTCATTTCATTTCAATTCAATTCATTTCATTTCATTTCATTTCATTTCATTTCATCTCATTTCATTTCATTTCATTTCATTTGATTTCATTTCATTTTATTTGATTTGATTTGATTTCATTTGATTTCATTTCATTTCATTTGATTTGATTTGATTTCATTTCATTTCAATTCATTTCATTTGATTGCATTTCATTTCATTTTATTTGATTTCATTTGATTTCATTTCATTTTATTTGATTTGATTTGATTTCATTTGATTTCATTTCATTTCATTTCAATTCATTTCATTTGATTGCATTTCATTTCATTTCATTTTATTTGATTTCATTTGATTTCATTTGATTTCATTTCATTTGATTTGATTTCATTTTATTTTATTTTATTTTATTTGATTTCATTTCATTTCATTTCATTTCGTTTCATTTGATTTAATTTCATTTGATTTCATTTGATTTGATTTCATTTCATTTGATATCATTTCATTTGATTTCATTTCATTTGATTTCATTTGATTTCATTTCATTTGTTTTCATTTCATTTCATTTCATTTCGTTTCAT
>NW_022873299.1:0-1591 GCF_010883055.1 Belonocnema kinseyi | reverse complement strand
TTTAATTTCGAGAGAAGCCCGGCAAATAGAAAAGTATATCAATCAACATTAAATAAAGAAAAGTGCAAATTTTGCATTCTTTTTCGAGTGTTTTGGTAGAAAATAAGACTTTTTTTACCGAAATCTACGGAAAGATAAATTGATTAATAATCACTTTTATTTTATTGATATTAAAACTGTAGTTTCGAATATAATTTAATTTCGGGAGAAGCCCGCCAAACAGGAAAGTATATCAATCAACATTAAATAAACAAAATTGCCAATTTTGCAATATTTTTCGAGTGTTTTGGTAGAAAGAAACACTTTTTTACCGAAATCTACGGAAAAATTAATTGATTAATAATCACTTTTATTTTATTGATATTAAAACTGTATTTTCGAATATAATTTAATTTCGAGAGAAGCCTGGCAAATAGAAAAGTATATCAATCAACATACAAAAGTGCTAATTTTGCATTATTTTTCGAGCGTTTTGGTAGAAAAAACACTTTTTTACCGAAATCTATGGAAAGATAAATTGTTTAATAATCCCTTTTATTTTATTGATATTAAAACTGTAGTTTCGAATATAATTTAATTTCGAGAGAAGTCCGGCAAATAGAAAAGTATATCAATCAACATTAAATAAAGAAAAGTGCAAATTTTGCATTCTTTTTAGAGTGTTTTGGTAGAAAATAACACTTTTTTACCGAAATCTACGGAAAGATAAATTGATTAATAATCACTTTTATTTTATTGATATTAAAACTGTAGTTTCGAATATAATTGAACTTCAAGAGAAGCCGGCCAAATAGAAAAGTATATCAATAACATTAAATAAAAAAAAGTGCAACTTTTGCTTTATTTTTCGAGTGTTTTGGTAGAAAAAAACACGTTTTTACCGAAATCTACGCAAAGATAAATTGATTAATAATCACTTTTATTTTATTGATATTAAAACTGTAGTTTCGAATATAATTTAACTTCGAGAGAAGCCCGCCAAACAGAAAATTATATCAATCAACATTAAATAAACAAAAGTGCAAATATTGCATTATTTTTCGAGTGTTTTGGTAGAAAAAAAACCACTTTTTTACCGAAATCTACGGAAAGATAAATTGATTAATAATCACTTTTATTTTATTGATATTAAAACTGTAGTTTCGAATATAATTTAATTTCGAGAGAAGCCCGGCAAATAGAAAAGTATATCAATCACCATTAAATAAAGAAAAGTGCAAATTTTGCATACTTTTTCGAGTGTTTTGGTAGAAAATAACACTTTTTTACCGAAATCTACGGAAAGATAAATTGATTAATTATCACTTTTATTTTATTGATATTAAAACTGTAGTTTCGAATATAATTTAATTTCGAAAGAAGCCCGGAAAATAGAAAAGTATGCCAATCAACATACAAAAGTGCAAATTTTGCATTATTTTTCGAGTGTTTTGGTAGAAAAAACACTTTTTTACCGAAATCTACGGAAAGATAAATTGTTTAATAGTCCCTTTTATTTTATTGATATTAAAACTGTAGTTTCGAATATAATTTAACTTCGAGAGAAGCCCGCCAAATAGAAAAGTATATCAATCAACATTAAATAAACAAA
>NW_022873298.1:0-4098 GCF_010883055.1 Belonocnema kinseyi | reverse complement strand
CACTCTGACTCGAAAAATCCATTGAAAATGATTTTTAAAATTGGGAACTATAGCTAGAACGAACTAATTGTCCCAAAAAAAACCTGAAGGTATCGTTGAAGGGCTACCATCCATACCCCTAGGTGATTTTTGATTCATTAAAGAAAAATTATTATTTAAACAATGATATTGTTTATAATACATATAATTTGTTTAAACAATCAGTGAACAACAATTCCAACTGACTGACAACTAGATATCTAATATGGAATATTTTAGAATGGAAATACATTTTTCAAAATGCAAAAATTCCAATTTGAACATTGTTTTTACCCCCTCCACTCTGACTCGAAAAATCCATTGAAAATGATTTTTAAAATTAAGAACTATAGCTGGAACCAACTAGTCGTCCCAGAAAAAATCTGAAGGTATCGTTGAAGGCCTCTTATCCATACCCCTAGGTGATTTTTGAATCATTAAAAAAAATTATTATTTATACAATGATATTGTTTATAATACTTATAATTTGTTTAAACAATCAGTGAACAACAATTCCAACTGACTGACAACTAGATATCTAATATGGAATATTTTAGAATGGAAATAAATTTTTCAAAATGAAAAAATTCTAATTTAAACATTGTTTTTACCCCCTCCACAAAACTCGAAAAATCCATTGAAAATGATTTTTAAAATTAAGAACTATAGCTGGAACCAACTAGTCGTCCCAGAAAAAAACTCAAGGTATCGTTGAAGGCCTCTCATCCATACCCCTAGGTGATTTTTGAATCATTAAAAAAAATTATTATTTAAACAATGATATTGTTTATAATACTTATAATTAGTTTAAACAATCAGTGAACAACAATTCCAACTGACTGACAACTAGATATCTAATATGGAATATTTTAGAATGGAAATAAATTTTTCAAAATGAAAAAATTCTAATTTAAACATTGTTTTTACCCCCTCCACAAAACTCGAAAAATCCATTGAAAATGATTTTTAAAGGGGGAACTATAATTTTTGCTTTTTGAAAAATTTATTTCTATTCTAAAATATTCCATATTAGATATCTAGTTGTCAGTCAGTTGGAATTGTTGTTCACGGATTGTTTAAACAAATTATAAGTTTTATAAACAATATCATTGTTTAAATAATAATTTTTTTTAATGATTCAAAAATCACCTAGAGATGTGGATGAGAGGCCTTCAACGATACCTTCAGTTTTTTTCTGGGACGATTAGTTCGTTCTAGCTATAGTTCCCACTTTTATAAATCATTTTCAATGGATGTTTCGAGTCAGAGTGGAGGGGGTAAAAACAATTTTTAAATTGGAATTTTTGCAGTTTGAAAAATCTATTTCCATTCTAAAATATTCCATATTAGATATCTAGTTGTCAGTCAGTCGTAACGGTTGTTCACTGATTGTTTAAACAAATTATAAGTTTTATAAGCAATATCATTGTTTAAATAATAATTTCTTTTCAATGATTCAAAAATCACCTAGAGATATGGATGAGAGGCCTTCAACGATACCTTCAGTTTTTTTCTGGGTCAAACTTGAATACTAGTGTAACCATAGCATCACACTTCAGAATATAAAGCATGATCAAGTTTTTAATATTTTAATAATATTTTTTTTGAATCAACAAAATAAGAAACAATAGCATATGCTTTTGAATAATAGTGTGTGAGGGAATATCTAGATTCTATAAAGACCCTATTAATAGGTCCTTATTGGGTTGCCTACTGATAACCTGGCTAGCTGAGCGTGACGATTTAGTTTGCGCCCTCGATAGATTGCCACTTTAGGGCCTCGGTAGAAAATAGGAAATCTAGACAGGGCCTCTTACGAACCAAGTTATAATTTCTACCCGGGGGTGAGTTTACCCGAGTCGTAATTAATCTACTGACGTTTACTCCACTTCGTTAATTACCTGTCATATCTCATGCCCCTAGTTTTTTTCCACGTTTTACTGAGTGAGGTAATAATATAAAAGTTACGAAACATGACAGTTTAAACATATTTATATTGTTTACAACCCTCTTTTGATGTTTAATATCCTTAACAAATTTCGAAATAATCAACACTTTTCAATATTATTGGGAGACTTTTGTAGCTTTTTTTCCACCGTCTTACAGCAGCCTATGAGTAGAATTCTTGAAAATTTTCTTATGAAATTGCAAGAGCTTGAAGTTGTAACAAAAAACCAGAAACTTTTGAAAAAGTCTTATCTGAAATTCTGAACAAAACATAAACAACTTTAAATATTTTTAAACTTACATAGAAATGTCATGATTATATGTTTCATCTATTCTACAAAAATGTTTTGTTACGGAAAAAAAAAAATTTGCAATTTTCACAAATTTGTCATTGCTAATTCAACTTCTTGCAATGTCGTAAGAAATTTTTAAAGATATATGCTATTAGCTGTTGTGATACGGTGAAAAATTGGCTTTAAAATGAACCGACGAACATTGAAAAATGTTGATTATCTCTAAAGTTATTATACATTTTAGAAAACATGTAAATTTATACCATTTTTGCAATATCTACTTATAAAATAGATTAATTGGCTTAACCTTTCATTATCGAAAAAATAATTAATATTACAGAGAATTTCCCAAATTTTACGAATCCGACTTAAATGATTTTAAAAAACGCTTTTTTAGTTATGGGAAAAACTCCATGAGGCTTCCACCACCTCTACATACAACTTGTTTACAACAATTATGACTATCTTAGATATGACTATAATTTATGACTATCTCGCCCAACATGTGATCTTTCAAATTCTTAAAACCTATTCAATGTTTCTATTGCAAAACATGAGCATTTCCTGGAGAAATTAAAAATTCCCTAATACTCTACTTGAACGAAAATTTAACTTTATGATCAGGTGAAAAATTCCCCAAAACCCAACTTAAAGAAAATTATAATGTTCAGAAGTAAATCTTTTGTGATATAAGATATATACAGATGTCTACTGTATAGTTTCACTTTAAGAAGGCCGTAAATAATTATTATATTGTGAGTGTGGTTTTTCCACTGATTAAGCATAATAATGGATGGAAAATTTATGAATCTTAAGGGACCACTGTCCCCGTTTGAATAATAAAGGTAGTTAAATGAGGCAGTATTCAATTCATTGCCACCTACCTGCTCCACTAAGCCTAGACAAGTGGTCGGCACGCTCTTGCCCTGGCTGCCCTACGACCTACTTTCAGGGCAGTACCTGCGAGCTTGGCCAGACCACCCCTTTCCTCAGGGGTCCTTTGTTATAAAATGGGGAAAAAATGTGAGATTAAAAAATTCGTAATTTTGCGATCAGTGACTTAAAAGTAATATATTTGGCACCTACGTATTGTTCCGATTCCAAAAACATGTAATTTGTCTATAAAGGTTGAAAATTTGTGAAGTATTTAGTATTAAATTGACTGTCAATCTGATGTTTCTTGATTATAAACTCCTTCAAATTGTTTACTTTTCTATGCAAGTAATATATCATTGGAATCGGAAAAATTCGTAGATGCTGATAATGCTATTTTCAAATCGCTAATTGAAAAATTAAACGTTTTAAAATTTCCTTACTTTGACATGCCTGTGGACAAAAGACCCTTGCTGGAGTAAGCTCACTCACACTAAGATACATGAATAGACCGAAAAGTTGTAGAAAAAATTAAGTCGGGTGGAGCTTGACCATATCTGAAAATGAAGCAAAAATTTTGCCGACCACTGCTCCTGTTTAGTCAGCGACGTGAGGGTAAGTCTAGACTTACCCTCACGTCGCTGACTAAACAGGAGTGTTGTGTCCAGCCTTTACAGAAACTAACTTTTTTGCATTGTCCAAAATTTTTTTTCATTAATGATACTTCAAGGTAATTCAATATATAATTGTTTAAATAATTAATTTTTTCAAAAAATGAAAAAAAACTTGGAGATTTTGCCGAGGAGAATCCAGAACTATCTTCCCTTCTTCTTTAGGACTTTTGGTTTTTTTTTTATAAAATTTTTATAAAATTTTTTCTCAGTCATAAGTTCAAGTATTTGCTTAAGAGTTCAGGTTATTTGTTAAAAATTAATTCTTGTTGGTAATACATTTTTTTCTTGGTTAA
>NW_022873297.1:0-1014 GCF_010883055.1 Belonocnema kinseyi | reverse complement strand
AAATTTGCATTTTCGCAAATTGATCGTTAATGAGGCCTCTCGCAAAACCTCGAAAATCTCACGCAGGTTCTCTAGCAACTCTTCCCATGTTTTTGCAAAAACACAAATGTCATCAAAAAAAGTCTCCAGTAACAACATTAATATAATTTACCGTTCCGGATTTAAGAGTTACTTGTTCCGCCACTCTAGGTTTATCCCTATCCTGCCCCTTCACGAATAAGCTATCATCGAAGTCAACAAACTTTAACTCATTTCCGATACGCGTATAACCTAAGTCTGGTGCCTCAGTAAAGGGACGGCCCAAAATAATATCGAATCGCTGAGCTGTATCTGGAACAACATTGAAGGTTAACTGACGCGGTCGCAAGTTATCGAACCACTCTCAGTTGGGCTCATAATTGAGTTTACTTCAGAACTAGCCGCGCCAGTTCCTCTGCTCGGGCATCTTGAGCACACGTGTCCTTCTTTCTTACACGAATAACAAGTGATTGATTTTCGTGGTTTATCACACTCTCGCGCTATATGCGTTGTCGTATTACAATTGAAACATTTTCGGTCATTAACTGACTTACCCTGAGATGACTCGTTACCATTTGTTCTTGTCCTTGTGTTATTTTCTTCAGGGCGTCTTTTCTCTCGCCCCTCTCGTCCAGTATCGTTCCTCCCTCCGGTCTCCTTCGACTTCTCAATTCGGCTCCGTCGAGCCATCTCATGACGCTCGTATTCTACGACAGCCTGCACTATGTCATCAGTGGTTCTGAACTCGCGGCCAAACAACTGATCGCCTGCGCTCCTAGACCACAGCGCTCGTGCAACTACGTTTCGCACCTCACTCACTGACAGGTGAAGTCCTGAACACAGCCATACTTTGTCTATCACAAAATCACGGGAACTTTCTTTTGGCCCTTACAAACGCGCCACCATAACCTCATACTTATCCGCAGTGTCGAGGGTTTTCGTGAATATTGAGGTAAATTCGCGTTTGAACGTATTCCAGTCTTTCACTTGGTCTCC
>NW_022873296.1:0-2578 GCF_010883055.1 Belonocnema kinseyi | reverse complement strand
TAGCTGATATCATTCCCCTTTCCCCTATAGACAATGTAGACTCTAAAATGACTTTATTCCATATTTTAGAGTATTTCAATGTACTTTCAGTCTCCCAATATAGTCCTGTAGAATTGTTGTAGCTGAGATCACTTCCCTTTCCCCTATAGGCAATTTAGACTCTAAAATGACTTTATTTCATATTTTAGAGTATCTCAGTGTGCCTTCTGTCTTCCAATATATTTTTGTAGAAACTTAAAAGCTGAGACCATTCCCCTTTCCCCTATAGACAATTTGGACTTTAAAATGACTTTATTTGATATTTTAGAGTATTTCAATGTGCTTTCAGTCTCCCAATATATTCCTGTTGAATTGTAGTAGCTGATGTCATTCCTCTTTCCCCTATAGACAATACAGACTCTAAAATGACTTTATTCCATAGTTTAGAGTATTTCAATGTGCTTTCAGTCTTCCAATATATTCCTGTCGAATTGTAGTAGTTGAGATCATTCCCCTTTCAACTATAGACAATTTAGACTCTAAAACGACTTTATTTCATATATCAGAGTATTTCAATGTGCTTTCAGTCTTCCCATATATTCCTGTAGAATTTTATTAGCTGAGATCATTCTCCTTTCCCGCATAGACAATTTAGAATCTAAAATGACTTTATTTCATATCTCAGAGTATTTCAATGTGCTTTCAGTCTCCCAATATATTCCTGTAGAATTGTAGTAGCTGAGATCATTCCCCTTTCCCCTGTAGACAATGTAGACTCCAAAATGACTGTATTTCATATCTCAGAGTATTTCAATATGCTTTCAGTCTCCCAATATATTCCTGTAAAATTGTATTATCCGAGATCATTCCTCTTCCTCCTATAGACAATTTAGACTCTAAAATGACCTTATTTGATATTTCAGAGTATTTCAATGTGCTTTCAGTCTCCCAATATATTCCTGTAGAATTGTAGTAGCTGATATCATTCCCCTTTCCCCTGTAGACAATTTAGACTCTAAAATGACTTTATTTCATATCTCAGACTATTTCAATGTGCTTTCAGTCTCCCAATATATTCCTGTAAAATTGTATTATATGTGATCATTCCTCTTCCTCCTATAGACAATTTAGACTCTAAAATGACCTTATTTGATATTTCAGAGTATTTCAATGTGCTTTCAGTCTCTCAATATATTCCTGTAGAATTGTAGTAGCTGATATCATTCCCCTTTCCCCTATAGACAATGTAGACTCTAAAATGTCTTTATTCCATATTTTAGAGTATTTCAATGTACTTTCAGTCTCCCAATATATTCCTGTAGAATTGTAGTAGCTGATATCATTCCCCTTTCCCCTATAGACAATGTAGACCCTAGAATGACTTTATTCCATATTTTAGAGTATTTCAATGTACATTCAGTCTTCCAGTATATTCCTGTAGAATTGTAGTAACTGAGATCATTCCCCTTTCCCCTACAGGCAATTTAGACTCTAAAATGACTTTATTTCATATCTCAGAGTATTTCAAGGTGCCTGCAGTCTTTTCATATAATCCTGTAGAATTTTATTAGCTGAGATCATTCCCCTTATCCCTATAGACAATTTAGACACTAAAATGACTTTATTTCATACCTCAGAGTATTTCAAGGTCCCTTCAGTCTTCCAATATATTCCTGTAGAATTTTATTAGCTGAGATCATTCTCCTATCCCCTATAGACAATGTAGACTATAAAATGACTTTATTTCATATCTCAGAGTATTTCAATGTGCTTTCAGTCTCCCAATATATTCCTGCAGAATTGTCGTAGCTGATATCATTCCCCTTTCCCCTATAGACAATATAGACTCTAAAATGACTTTATCCCATATTTTAGAGTATTTCAATGTGCTTTCAGTCTTCCAATATATTCCTGTTGAATTGTAGTAGCTGATATCATTCCCCTTTCCCCTATAGACAATACAGACTCTAAAATGACTTTATTCCATATCTCAGAGTATTTCAATGTGCTTTCAGTCTCCCAATATATTCCTGTAAAATTGTATTATCTGAGATCCTTCCTCTTTCTCCTAAGACAATTTAGACTCTAAAATGACCTTATTCGATATTTCAGAGTATTTCAAGGTACTTTCAGTCTTCCAGTATATTCCTGTAGAATTGTAGTAGCTGAGATCATTCCCCTTTCCCCTATAGACAATTTAGACTCTAAAATGACTTTATTTCTTATCTCAGAGTATTTCAAGGTGCCTTCAGTCTTCCCACATATTCCTGTAGAATTGTTTTAGCTAAGATCTTTGTAGACTCTAAAATGACTTTATTTCATATCTCAGAGTATTTCAATGTGCTTTCCGTCTCCCAATATATTCCTGTAGAATTGTAGTAGCTGATATAATTCCCCTTTCCCCTATAGACAATGTAGACTCTAAAATGACTTTATCCCATATTTTAGAGTATTTCAATGTGCTTTCAGTCCCCCAATATATTCCTGTAGAATTGTTGTAGCTGATATCATTCCCCTTTCCCATATGCACAACGTAGACCCCAAAATGACTTTATTCCATATTTTAGAGTATTTCAATGTACTTTCAGTCTTCCAGTAT
>NW_022873295.1:0-1726 GCF_010883055.1 Belonocnema kinseyi | reverse complement strand
TAAAATCCCTTAAAAAAAAAAGAGACTATCGATATTCGTCGACCTCCACGTTGGTGATAGTTGGGCAACGTAAACTTTGTTTGCGGCAGACGGACGATAGATGTTCGTGAATCATTTCACTCTTATACGATGCTTAGAACTATGAAAATTTTTTATTGAATAACTATGCGCTTTTCGGAAAATTTGTCAAGAATAAGAAGTTCTTGTAATCAGCTGAGAAATACGCCTGAATTTTTTCGGAGCGTTTTGAGCAAAATTTTGAATTTTGCAAAAATTGTTCATATGCAAAATCCATAATTTTGCTCAAAACGCTTTGAAAAAATTCAGGCGTATTCCTTGGCTGATTACAAGAACTTTTTATTCTTGATGATTTTTCCGAAAAGCGCATCGTTTATTGTAAAAAAATTCATGAATGTTTTCACAAAAATTTTGCCTTAAGACGCCATTTTGAAAATACTTAAACGAAAAATCGATATTTGAACCATGGATTCTCAAAGTTTAGACATTTATTCCACCCGTTAGTGAGATTCCAGGTTAATTACAGACTCGAAAAGCTTTGGAAAATGGTTCACAACAAAAAAATAGGCACGAAAAATCACGTTTTTTTTGTTTAAACTGCATTTTGGGATAATAAGAAATTTTTTTGAGGAATTTCATTGGCACCGTCGGAAAGAGGAGATCTTAAGCAATAAAAATATATGTGTCTTAATTTTTTCTAGTGTCGAATAGTCTTAGTTATTATTGGCTGTTGAAAAGCAGTGTACCGGTAGTGGCGTTTTGGCCGTTTAAGGGTTAAATTAACACATTTTTCGTAGTTGTAATTTTTCTGTATTTTCTTGCCTTTGCAATTAATGATTTTATAAGTTCCATTTATCTCAATGTTTCTAAACATATTTTATTGTTCTTATTTGTTGTAACAATCTCATAATAACAAAAGTTTGGAGCCACACATGCTCACATGTACATACAACTTCTACCCTCTGTTCTGTCCAGAATAAGCATCTGACCAAAAAAATTTAGGGGACTTTTTTGCTTATTTTTTGTGCCCCCCTCCACACATAGTTTTATTTGTTATTAATTTTTTTGTTAAATGAAAGTTCTGAAGTATATGTGTTTTAAAGTAAAAGTTACTAAATAGAAACAAAAAATTCAAATACGCACAACTTCGTGTGCCTTTTTTCACAAATTTCAAAAATAATTATCGTCTAATTTGCTTTAAAATAAACATATTTTTCCCCCGAGATATTTGAAATTGATTAGGTCATTATCTAAAATGTTTACATCCAAGGATTCGCGCATGTTTTTAAATTTCATCACAGTTAATTTCCTGTAAGTCATACAGCGTTTTTTCTTTTATACAGAATCCTGTTTTGGAAGGCTTCGTAGAATTTGGAAAAATTCTAAAAATTTCGCCAATGAAGAGGAGCGAGTTCTTTTTGCCTGCAAGAAAATCATAGTAAAATCTTTCATTGAAGAGTTACATGCATATGAAGTAATTAACTCTTTTGAAAAGACATGTTGTTTGGCTGAGAATTTGGTATCTCCGTATTTAGCGATACATCATTGCTTAAACGACGGACGATATGTTTTCTCACTCAGGCATGCATTGTAGTCATTGTAAATGTATCTGTGTATATTTTTATATATTAAGTATGCGTAATTGTTTTCAAAATGTATCTTATTTTAAATATAAGTTTCATAGCATACTCAACAATTAATAAGGGAA
>NW_022873294.1:0-1210 GCF_010883055.1 Belonocnema kinseyi | reverse complement strand
CTTAAATTTCGTTTTAAAACACTATAAATCTGTAAAAGTGTATATGTATTTCAGCTAAAAACTGTATGTTAATTAATACCATCTGTAACTAATAACATATGTTATAATAGTTACATAATTTTAGAGTTTTAGAGAAATATTGAAGGTATTATAATTGACAATATACTATTTTTTTCTAAAGAAATCTCAAAATTCTTTACAAAATTGACAAATTGGCTTTATCCTTTGCTTAATTTTATACAGAATTTTGAATTTTGATAGCATATAACATTTTAAAGAGAAAATTGTTTAGCTCTGTCATAATTAAAATAAATAAAACTTATCAGTCATTAAAAAATACGTGAACATGAAACTTTCTCCGGTAATGTATTAAAATTATAAATCATAATTTATGATTTATATCATATAAATAGCTATGTAAGGATATATTTAAAATTTTAATTTTAAAAATATATAATTAGTTTTCATTATATAACTACTCGTTAATAATTGTGAATCATTAGAATAATTATATAATAAACACTTAATATTCGAGTGGTAAATAAATATGCAGTGCATCATTTACATTTATGGTAACTCCTGTAATTGTAAGTGTGGTGGTAACTCATTTTCAAAAACCTCTAACTTAAGCAATTACCGACGCGGAACGTCTGAAAAATGCCGAAAACTGTGAAGTAACTCCGAAGAGTTGACCCACAAACCAAAAGGGCGCTTTTAGCAGTCGGATTTTGACGAAGTCTCTTATTCCATCACATGAGCAATCTCTCAACTCATCTCTGATATATGCAACAAAGATATTATAAGCATAGATGCGACACGGGAGGTTGGAGTGGGAGAACGATATATTAATCTAACTACATTTTTGCATTCCTCGAGGTGCTGCCCTCTTCAACTTTTTGACGTTTCTATGGCAACCGCACCCTTTGCCTACGTCTACAGGAGGGGTGAGGCCAAGGCACACATTGAAAGCCAAACCGAACGTGCCGGTGATTTTCTATTTCTCGATTCTCTTGCTTGCCTTCGCCAGCCATATCTATAGTTGACTCGGGACTGTCTCTGCACGCCGAAAATATTAAAATTAATGAGGGCTTAAAATTATTATACGAGTGTAGTTCAATAAGTCCTTAGAATGAAGTATAAAAACAATTTTTTTTGGGTAATTTTTTTTGTATTTTTCAACATAATCTCCTTGGAGCTCTATACACTTGGT
>NW_022873293.1:0-1186 GCF_010883055.1 Belonocnema kinseyi | reverse complement strand
TGATTTGGCGATTGGCAAAGAATTAAAAGACAGAACTTTTGCCAACTGGGATCACCTCATACAGGCTTATGAAATTGATGCGTTTGGGAGTGGAAGAATTCGTGCCATGAGACACTTGACTGATCAGCACGTGTATCCACACCTGATAAAGAAGATGAGCGTCAAGAATTGCTACTCGTACCAGGCAGTAAGCGAAACATCAGCTTCAACGGTGCAAGGACTAGCAGGTGGGCCAGGTGAGATTGGACAGTTTATTCAAAAATAATAGTACCCTGCTTGTCTAGAAAAATTTTTAACATGATCAAGAAAAACTTTTATAAAGAATTGGAAACAAAATTAAAAGCTTTTTTATCCTTTAGAAAGGTTGAAGGTGATTAAATTTTTTAAAACATTTCTGGAAAAATTTTAAATGCCTTAGGTTTTGTTTGAAAAGAGTAATTCCAAATTAGGTAAACTAAATTGTGCAGGGCATCAAAATCTTTGGAAGCATGTAAAGAATTTTAAAGGGTTTCAAAAGAATAAACGAATTTTTCAATAATTTCTGGCAAAATGTGGATGATTTTAGAGTTAATTTTATCTCATTATAAAAGATTTTCCAAAATGTGAGAGACATTTGACTGAGGTACACACCTTTTTGTGAATTTAAGATGATCAAAAATATCTGAAAACTTGGAAACTTTTCCGAAATTTTTAAAAATATTTTCTTCTTTCTTTCCAAATTTCAAAAGTCCTAAATATCTTTTAAAAAGACTCGAATTTTTACCAATATTTCAACAATCTTTCTTAATTTCCTCAAAAGTCGTATGAACATTACATTTCTATAAGTGTAAAAAATGAAACGCTAATATTTTTTCTCCTATTAGTCATTTAAATATTTCTATGACTAAGAAAAATATTTAGAAAGCATTTAGTGTTACATGAAAATATTGTTTGATATATGTCTAGAAAGCGATGCAAGAATTTGTCGAAATATTCGTTACATTTTAAAAATATTCTCAAAATTTGTATTTTATAGTATAATTTTTTCATTCGTACAATTCCAAGATGATTCAAGAATGCAAAACATTTCGGATTTTAAATTTTTAATATAATCAATTATTATCTAATCTTTAATTTCCTTTGCAGAATGGGAGACATCCATTGGTCCTAGACGAGTACCGTTGGAAGGCAGACATACTGCTGAAGT
>NW_022873292.1:0-1082 GCF_010883055.1 Belonocnema kinseyi | reverse complement strand
GTTAATTCCTTCGGGACCACCCCTGGACAATTGTCCGCGACTGCCTATTTATTTTTGTAACCATATTCAGCAGAAACCCTTGGTACAGGGACCCTCTATCCTTTTAAAAATTATAGACTATTTAAGTACATAATAGTTCTGTGAATTGATAGCATTGGTTTATATTATTTTTCATGATTGCAGTTTAAAAAATGTAGTTAGCTCACATATTAAAACAACAAAACGACGAAAATTATGGCAATTGTTATGTCAAGTTTTAGTATTAAATGCTAATAAAAAAAATTAAGCAAACTTACATTTTTTCTTAAAGTTATATTTCTGGAGCAGGGAAAATGACATTTTATAAGATTGAGTTACTTATTATTTGAATTTGCAAAAATGGTTCATATTTATAAAATGGTTTTAGCTTAACTGTAGAAGCAAGCCGTAATTTCCTTTGACTTTCGAAAATGCTTCTTACACTTTACAGATGTTAAAAAACGTTTATGCAACTGAATTCACAAATATTTCAAAAATTCAGCATTTCAGAAGACATTTGCCTAGGTTTATAACGAAATTTAGGCATAAAAATTGTTTATAAGTTTTTATAAAGAAATTTCTTTTCAGAATTTTTATTTCTTTAACCAGAAAAAAATAGTAAGGACATATTCAACCAGAATTCTGATGGATTCAACCAGACCGTTTTTTTTAGTTTCTTTGAATTTAAATAAAACTTATTCGTATCTTCAAATTCACTTTTCTACTAATTTTCCAAAAAATTATAACTCAAATAAAAAATAAACTTTTTAATTCAAATTTGTTATTCCTATTTTATACTAACATCTTTGCTACATTTTGGGCATAATTTTTATTTCAAAAAGTCTTTAGAGTTTTCGAATTCCTTTAAGACCTTTTCTACCCAATTAAAATTATTTTTCCATTTACTTATAAAGTAAAATTAGATTATTACAATTTTGGACTTCGAATGCACTATAATTTGGCGCGACCAAATATATGGTTGCCTGTCGCGCCTCTACAAGTATGTAGAGGAACCAATCGGTACATATCGCGCCTCTACAAGTATGAAGCCGAACTAAAAGCAA